>NW_020185336.1:12382349-12471875 GCF_003031525.2 Neophocaena asiaeorientalis asiaeorientalis | reverse complement strand
CCCTGGCACCTTTTTTTTTTTTTTTTGTTTTTTTTTTTTTTTTTTTGCGGTACGCGGGCCTCCCACTGTTTTGGCCTTTCCTGTCGCGGAGTACAGGCTCCGGACGCGCAGGCTCAGCGGCTGTGGCTCACGGGCCCAGCCACACCGCGGCATGCGGGATCTTCCCGGACCGGGGCACGAACCCGTGTCCCCTGCATCGGCAGGCGGACTCTCAACCACTGCGCCACCAGGGAAGCCCCGAACCTGAGACACTTTTGAAAGTGAAAGGGGATACTATAATTATCTCTGAACAACAGTTGTAAAATACGTCAACCAGGATGTCTGATTACTCTATCTAAATTTACTTTAATATACTTCATCACAAAGAGTGTGATATATGCACCCTAATTAGTTTTAATCTACTAACCCTATGGGTGATTAGTTAGTATTTGAAGTCCTCTGATTGGGCACGCACACTCCCAGAGTAGTTAGTTAACATTTGAATGACTGACTAATCAGGAACCTACTCTCAGAAGGCACATTGGCTTCACTTATCTTTGTTAATTAGCATAGAAAATTTTCATTAGTGAAATCAGTGGTGCTCAAGATATGTGGGGAGACCAGTAATACTGTACAGCCAGTTTCCCCCTTGTATGAACAGGATATAACTACTCAGGAAATTCAAGAGCCTACACTATTTGGAATGGCCCCCTAGATTTAGGATTCCAAGGAAATAGAGAGACTGTTTTCAATTTTGTAATGGAAGATTTTGTTATTTGACTCTGAACAGAAGGCTAACTAAATATCATTGTGTCTGCTTCAAGAGAACCTCTCATGCATGGCTGGACAGAAAGCTAGAATTTTATTAGATTTGCAGTACAGGTTGTAAGACTGTTTTCCTGCCTTCTATAACACTTGCCTGTATGAGTAGCAAATTTATTGTAGCATACCACATGGCAGCAAAGTTGAGGGGAAGGACCTATTTAGTCCTTACTTACCTCTAACCACAGGAGACTACAGATATCTTCTATGAAGACCCATATTGGCTTAGGCCAGTGTGTGACACTTGTCATTTTCAGCTTCCTCCCCACTATGGAAAAGAGAGGATGCTTGACATTAGTCCTCTGAGATCTGGGGGTACGTTTGAACCTGGGGATAAATGCTCATTGGGGCCTGGAGTAACTCTGCTACAATGCATCTAGGAAGTGGAGGTGGGCGGGGTAATTGCTAAGACGTCCAATTATCCAAGATTCTTGAACAGTGTGGAAGAGGATTCTAAAGGAAGGAACCCAGAGATTACAGGACGGGCAGGACCTGTGGGCTAGAGAAGGGGTTGCGCATTGTATCCTTGGAAGGTCCATGAGAGACACGGCTATCATTTCTAAAAGGGGCCTCCTTGATAGAGGGGGCCAGAGTAAAGTTTTACATCATTCCAAGAAAACCACGTACCATGATTATGCAGTGACTGCTGCATCAGCAGAGGCTTTCAGCCCTAGCTGGTAGAACCAGAGCAAGGTGGCGGGAAACCCCTTTCTAATATTGACAAGTAATCTTCCCATAACTCTCCCTTCCCATCCCTCTTCCCTGTCCTCACAGCATAGGTCCTGGAAGAGGAAGAGGGAATGTAAGTCTCAGTGCCTCTTTCTCTCTCCTCACTTCAAGCTCTCGGAAACAGAGAAATGGATATTTTACTAAAGACTTTATAGGCTAAGCAGTGGTTTCAGGATGTACCAAGAGAAGGAAGTGATTAAAGTCCACCTGTTTATCTCTGTTCTTTCTCCAAACTCTTCCCTCATTTGCCCTAGAAAAACTCTCCTCTAATTTTCTCTTTACGTATGGTTTAAATTAGTAGCTTCAGTGAGACTGCTACCATCAATTAGGGGAAATCTGTGGGAGTGTTTTTAGACTGTTTCCATAGAGGGAGGATACCACTGGTTTTGATGAGCTGGAGCCAGAGAAGCTAAATGTCCTACAATATGCAGCAAAGTCTCACATAACAAAGAATTGCACCATGTCTTCCATGACTCTTGACTGTCCTGCTGGATATTCATGTATGTGAGAAGCTCTAATTATCTGAGGCTAGAACTTACCTAAGTGTGTATGTGCATATGTGTGTTTGTGTGTATGCTGTGTGGCATGATTTTAATACACACCATGTTTTTCAGGAATGCAACTACTATGCAAATCAAAAGAAGTTGGTGGCTTAGTCTTAAAATTTTCTAAGAGAGTGTTTGTCATTTCAGATAATCACATCATTAATGCCTATACCACTTATGGCATTTGAGAACCTAATGAAACCTACCAATATCAGTCTGCATTTACAGCTACCACAATCTGATGATTCCAACATTGGCACAAGCATCTGACTACCTCCTTAAGCGTTACCGTGTAGTCAAGGCTGGGCAGTTACACATCCAAATACTATTCAAATATTGTCTTTTCTATAATTAGCATTGCCATGTTTAACAAATAAAAATATAGGAAGCCCAGTTAAATTTCAGATAAGCAACAAATAAATTTTTAGTGTAAATATAGCCTAAATATTGTCAATCTATTCGGCAACTCTATTTATAGTTCAGTTAGGAAATTTTACTGAATTGCTTGAAATGTGTGTATTGGAAATATTATCTAATAATTTAATTTTTGAAGGTTAAAGGGATATTACTCAATGTTTAACATAAGAAGGGAACAGTGGAGCTAGATAGAATTTAAAACTATTGGTATAGTGCAAAACAGATATAGCAAAGGAGGAACTACCTATTGTCTACAACATGCTCCTGGGGCAAAGGGTCTCACACTTACTATCCCCATCTCTACCCACTCAAATAGTTAAATAAATGTTCTCTCAATTAAAAAAAAATCTTCCTTACAAAAAATCGTGCTGCTAAGAAACAGGTTTTCTTCATTTTTTTTACATCTAAATCCAGATTTAATCAAAGTACATGTTCTCTCTATGGGGAAGAGGAGATATACAGCACTGATGATCTAAAATACCTGAAACATTGTAACAATTCAGGTGTTGATATTAATAAGTACACCTTCTCTCCTCAAACCTAATAGTCATTTGTAATGCTTCCCAGACACTAAGATAACTTTTCTGTGTCTTTTGAGATAGATGTATATCTTTAATTCCTGCAACTTTAATATTTAATTAAAATATTGCTACCAAAATGGATAAAATAATATTTTAAGGTAGTATGCTCTACTGGAAACAAAGATTGAATTATGACTTTTTGATTAGATTCAGGGAAAATGTGAAGATCATAATTATCAGAATGCTGTAGCCAAGCTTTATAAGGTTCAAGATAAATCACCAAGAAATTTACAAAGGACAGAGATATTTTATGGTTCAGAAAACTGCAGAAGAATAAACAAATAAAAATGAAATAATAATCATTAAGAGAAGGAAAGGCTTATCTGGTTTATTCTGACATATTTATAGTTACTAGAGCCAGGATGATCTTCCAGCATTGCCATCAGAACACCATTATTCTCTATTCCCCTGCTTAGAACTCCTTAGTGACTTTGCATTGAACTCAAAGTAAAGTTCAAAATTCTCTACAAGCTCCTGCATGACCTGTTTCCTGTTTCTTTCTCCAGCTTCATCTCACACATCTGCTCCAGCCCCACTGGACTCTGTTCACTTAGGTCTTTTTCCTTAGGCTCCTGCCATAAGGTCTTAGAACATGCTGTTCCCTCTGTCTGAAACCTCTATACCTGTCATCCTTTGCCTGGATCAACTATTGTTCAGATCTTAGTCCCAATGTATTTCCCTAGGGAAGCTTCCACTTCCCCTAGACTTGCTTTAGGGCCCTCATTATATGCTTCATAATACCCCATTTAATTATTCAAAATTATTTGATTTAATGCATATCATTAATTATAAGAATTGGCTTAAGTCAGTGTGTGATGCTTGTCATTTTCAGCCTCCTCCCCACTATGGAAAAGAAGAGGATGCTTGACGTAAGTCTCCTGAGATCTGCTTGGACCTTAAACCCTCGAATATCTGTATTCCCTACAATATTTGTTAGGTCTGGGGTCCTATCTATCTTTTTTACCACCAACTACTGACTGACAAAATAGGTGCCTAATATTTGACTTTTGATTACTATAGTAGTAATGTTGTTAATAGTGTCATCTTTGAGATTAAAAAATAAGAATATATATTCCTTATATAGTTTAGAAATGTAGGAATCATGTTTCTTTGGTTTACTTGGCATTACACTGGCAAACTCAGATGTATATAAAAAAGGACTGATTTGTTTACTTAATATGAGTTCAGTTCTTATCATGTGCAGGGCACAGTGCTAGGCAGTGGGGATATAACAATGAACAAAGTGGGCAGGCATGATTCCAGCTGTAAAGGAAACCAGCAGAAAGCAAACAGAGATTTACACATTTTGTTATTTAACTGGAATACTGATGAGCGTCACGAGGTAAAGATTAAGGTGCTAAGAGAGACTATAACAGAGGGGCTGCTATAGACCAAATGTTTGTGTCCTCTCATAATTCATATGTTAAAACCTAATGCCTGATGTGATGGTGTTGGAACTGGGGCCTTTGGGAAGTGGTTACATCATGAGGGCTGAGCCCTCATGATTGAGATTAATACTCATAAAAAAAGGGGCCTGACAGAGCTCCCTCGTCCCTTCCACTGTGTGAGGTTACAGTGAAGTGGGCTCTCACCAGACACTGAATCTGCTGGCACATTGATCTTGGACTTCCCAGCCTCCATAACTGTGAGAAGTATGTTTCTGTGGTTTATAAGCTACCTAGTCTATGGTATTCTTGTTACAGCAACCCAAATGCAATAAGACAGGGGTCTTATCCAAGCTGAGAGTGTCTGAGGAAGTGACATTTAAACTGTGGTTTGAAAGAGTGGGGTGGGAGTGTTGGGTGAAGTGCCTTAGTGGAGAAAGAAGTCTATATGAGGAGGTTTTCAGAGGACAAAGAGGATGGCCTTGCTGGAGGTAGAACATGGGTATCAGCAGGTTAACAAGCTCCCCCGGTGATTCTGATGTGGATCCAGGAATATGAATAACTGGGCTGGAGACTTTCTACTCAAAATGTGGTCCTAGTCTCTGCCATATTAGCAACGCCAGAAGTTTGTTGGGACTTCCTTAAGTCTCAATCAAAGTCTGTATAACAAAATCCCCAGGTGATTTATATATACATTACAGTTTGAGAAGCACTGGGTTAGAAGAACTTAAAAAAAGAAAAAGCCAACATGCACTAAGGATGGTGCACAAAGAATAAGGGTAAGAGTGATTGGATGAGGCTGGTGGAGCAAGCAGAGCTCAGATCATGTACAGCTAAGAACAGTGTCTCCAAAGAGGAGATGATTTAACTCAGTGAGTGTGAGAGGCAACGTAATGGAGTTAAGAAACAAAATGTTAGTATTCTTATGTGTCTGTCTATCTACCCATTCATCCATTCATCTACATCTATCTATATCTATTATCTATTTAAAAATCTATCTATTATCTGTTTATCTACCTATATTTTTTTAACCCCAAAGGATAAGAAAATAGTATCCACCATGTTTTTGATTGTTCCATAGAGGGAGGATACTATCAGTTTTAGTAAGCTGGAACAAGAGAAGCTAAATGTCCTACAATGTTGGTTAAAGCCTCACATGACATGGGCTTCCCTGGTGGCACAGTGGTTGAGAGTACGCCTGCCGATGCAGGGGACACGGGTTCGTGCCCCGGTCCGGGAAGATCCCACGTGCCGTGGAGCGGCTGAGCCCGTAAGCGATGGCCGTTGAGCCTGTGCGTCCGGAGCCTGTGCTCCGCAATGGGAGAGGCCACAACAGTGAGAGGCCCGCGTACCGCAAAAAAAAAAAAAAAAGCCTCACATGACAAAGAATTTTACCATATTCTCCATAATGGTGGATATATGTCATTATACATTTGTCCAAACCCATAGCATGTACAACACCAAGAATTAACTGTAATGTAAGCTATGGACTTTGGGTGATTGTGAGGTATTACTGTAGTTTCATCAGTTGTGACAAATGCACCACTCCGGTGGGAAAGCCTGATAATGGAGGAGGCTATGCATGTATCAGGGCAGAAGGTATATGGGAAATCTCTGTACCTTCCTCTCAATTTTGCTGTGAACCTAAAACTGCTCTAAAAAAATGAAGTCTATTAAAACATAAGAAAATATAGTATTTAATATGTGAATAACACCATCCTTCCTCAGTCCATCCAAGCACCAAGTGTTCCCATGTTGTGTATAGTATGTAAGTTATTTGGATGTGAGCATCCCCAAGGCAGAGATAACAGAGGCACCCTCACTTGTTTGTTGGCTTTTTGAAAACTGCAGTTTGATGTGTACCATGTATACTCAGTTAAGTGAATTTAAAGATTATATCTTCTGGTTTTACCTAAACTAACTGCCTGAAATTTGGATTTCCCAGTGATGTGAATAAAAGGTTAGCAACACTTTTCCCCTTCTGGATAAGAACGTGTCCTTTTGTTAGCTTTCCAGCTCCTCACTTAGAGTCCTGATAAAGGTAGTAAGTCAAATAGGTTGCTAGGCAACATTGCTTACTGGTAAAGACGACTAAGTAAAAGGCTACAGCTGGACTAGGGGAACTGTAAGTTCCTAATGGGGACATCATAGCTGTTGGTTGAGAGTGGCAATCTTAGAGCTGATTATGTCCTCATAAGAACCCCAGAAGCTATGCCTATGGAGTTGCTTCAAGAGACACTGGCTACCAGGGTAGGTCCTAAAACAAGCCAATATAGAGGCTCTCATAAACTTGAACCTGAGCTATCATATAGGAAGGGGCAGAGACCACCCCCTGGACTGTGGCAAGAAGTGTTGAAGGACTCTCACAGAAGAGGAGTGCTTAGCTCTGACCTCTGGCAAGCTGTATTCCTAGCCTATATCCTTCTGAATGAATCTGAAGCCAAGTGTGGCCTAAATAGTTGAAGAATATGAATATTCAGTAGAGCCTTAAGACGCCCTAGTAGGCACTGCAATAGCCTCAAAAGATTCCTGCAAAAAACTCACTGATTAGAAATAATACAAACACAAGCAAACAAGAAGAAAATGTCAGTATCAATACTTCTTTGACTCCTGGTACAAGCTCCTCATCAGCTACACTGCAAGATAAAAACAGTGACACTAACCAGATCTAGTAAGTCTAGTAAGCAGTAAGTGAAAAAGATCAGAAAAATTATCAAGAAGACTCTTTGATATATGAATTTAAATCTACTATTACTAATGATGTGTGTTTTTCAGATACATGTTTCTATATTGAACGTCTCTTGGGCCTTCAGCTATTCTGAGATGTAAGAGTATATATATATTATGCCATGAAATCATAGCTAGTGGTATGATAAAGCCATCATGGTTAGCAAACATTTAAGAACTAAGGTTCTGGTATCTTATTAAAAATAATTTTTAACTGATGGCAAAAGTTTTGATGCCCTATGATAAAGCCATCATGGTTAGCAAACATTTAAGAACTAAGGTTCTGGTATTTAATAAAAATAATTTTTAACTGATGGCAAAAGTTTTGATGCCATTGGTAAATAAAAACAAAGTTTAAGATATTTTTGTTCTATTGTATTTTTTAAATGTCCATTTTTGTATTTTTTAAAGTATATAATACATCATACAGTAAAATTGGCTTATATTTCATAAACAGATATACATATACTACAGATATATGCTGAATTTTTTTCCACTATGGACCTGGAGAAAAATATTTGGATATCGCTGCTGTTAAGTAATGGTTCTCAACTCTGGCTAGTATTGGAATCATTTTTTCAAAACTTTCAGAATGCTTGGGCTCCTTGTCACACACACAATGTTAGAATTTCTGGGAATGAAACCCAAGGATTAATTGCTTTAAAATCTCCACAGGTAATTCTGAGGAAGAGCTGTTACCTACCCTCTGGAGTCCATCCCCAGCAAGGGTCCTTCTTCCTGGTGTCACTCAAGCCAAGAGAATAAGTTTTTGTTTCAGAATCAAAGGAAAGCGTCATTCTTTGATCAAACAACGGAAAGGTCACAGCTGACTCACCCACACTCTCCCCGCACAAACCCCGGTCACAGCTGTTTTATAAGGATCTCGCTGCAGGCGGGTGGGGTGGGATGGCTGCGGAGCTCTCGCGAGTTGCCTGCGGTGCTCTCGCGAGTTGCCTGCAGAGCTCTCGCGAGTTGCCTGCAGTGCTCTCGCGTATTGCCTGCGGCGCTCACGTTCCAGATCGCGGGGTGGAGCGCAGTTCCTCTGCACACAGCCCGCCGCCGCCATCTTGAGCTGATGTGTGGTGCTCAGCGTGTCTGCACGTGGCTCTGCACATGCGTCTGCACATGCGTCTGCACATGGCCCTTGAAGCTACAGTGTCGGCAGAAGCCAGTTCGCACTAGGAACTCTGATGTGAAGGGCTGGGCACGAGGCCTCTGCACGCAGCCTCCTATGAGCAAGTGCATCTAGACCAAGCACAAAGGAAAAAGAAAAAGGTTAGACTTAATTTTCTTACCCAGATTCTATTTTTCCTTCCCACGAATTGTTAATGGGCTTTGCTGGGGACAGAGCCACGCCAAGGGGGTCACAGTTTAGAGACAAGGGAAGAGCTTCTTAAACTATACTCAGTTCCCAGACTACCTGCAGCAGAATTATCATGGGGAGGGGGGCTTATTGAATCAGAATCTCGGGACTATGAAGGTGTTCTATATTTGGTACCGTTCTAAGGCTTTTCTTTTAAACTCTCAAATACTTTTAATGTGAATGTAATTTACATTTTATACAAGAGAATACCGAGGATTAGAGAGGATAAGGGACACTCGGGATAAGAGTCACAGAGGTGTCCAAAGGGGATCTGAATTGCTGACAAGCTCTATGGGGAGTCCTATACACACCAGAGTCTGAGAAGCACTAGTACAGAGCAGAGAAACTTCGCTCCTCATTGGTCATTTCACACTAAGAAATTCCAAAGCAGTCACCAGGAGCAATTATGCCAGAGAAATATTTACTTTCTGCCTTTAAGTGTGCACAGCAATTATAGGAGTTCATTGGTATGAAATATATTCACGTTAAAGAGTATCTGGGTTAGCATTTATATTATTTTGATAATTCCTTTATTACAATATAGTAGTCATTCACTGGAAAAGCTCAGAACAATAACTGTCCTCTGTTATTTCGCATTATGCATACAAGCAGAATAAATATAAGTAAAGTGTAATTTTAAAAATTTGAGTATAATCGAGGTTGACAGAAGCTAATTAAGTAGGACATACGCAGAAAGGCTCTTAATTAGCTTTTAAAAAATTGTCACTTATCTTGTTACTTCAACTCTTAAGAAGAAAGGAGCCAGAAAAAAACAAAGGCAAAGCACATATGTGTGGAAGGAAGGCTATGACTCAGACCACCTGGGTGCAAAGGCAGTTGTTAAAAACATGGGAGAACAGCTAAGGCAGAATGACTCTGACCTTGTGTTTAAGAGTTGTTATCTAACTAAATGGAGGAGAAACTTAATATAATAATTCCCCCAGCTGAGGTTAGCTAAATTCATGTCATCATGTTGGGAAATAAACAGAAGAGAAATAAAGTGAGGCAGGGTTTCTGACAATACGTCGCAAGAACCATGTGCATGCTACAAAATGTGTGTGTGTGCTCACATAGATATGAACTGTATTTGTTTATGCATACTAAATTAGTTTGTCTCGCAGATGTTAGAATTTTTTTTGTCTTTTTGGATGAGTAAACGTAGCACATTTGTGGCTTATTGCGTGGCACAGGATGGCAGACAAATTTTATTTGACCTCACAATATTGGTGAATACAGCGTTTGAATAATGTTGACTTCATTATTAACATTTAAAGGTGGAGAAATTCCACATAAAATCCCAGACTTCCGTTTCACTTTCATTATTGGAAGAAATGGCAACATTTAAACTCTGTTCCTATATGGCACTCATACTGCCTTGTATGCTCAGGCCTTTTTATTCTTTTACCTGCATTTAATTTGTGATGCCTATTCTGGGGGGATAAAATGAAGAAGTGATATGTGGGAGGGATGAATTTATCCTGTTTTTGTTCTATTCTTGGTACTATAAGCATTGACTTTTATGTATGAAGCTAAGACCTTTCCAGTCTTTATTTTATTTAAAACTGTCAAACCATGTTTACTAAATTAGAATACTGGAATTCAGGAGGATAAGTAAGTCCGCCAAGGTCGTACAGCTCATGGCAGAGGCAGGAGGATATCAAGATCTATTTTGGCTCTTTTTGCTATTGTATAATCATGACTTGAGTTAAAATAATGTCTTCAGCACTCTTGCACGCTCACATATTTTCCTTCCTGTTTTGACTACTATTGGTAGTGAGTTTTGTTGTCAGATATCTTTCAGCTGCATCAGATCTATAAGTATCAGAGGAGACATCAACAAAAGTTTATTAGCAGCTGTTATATGAAAGGTAATGAACTAGATTACATGTCTTAGATGTGGCCCCAGTTTAAAGTGGCGTAGAGGCATTAAGAGAAATGCACAAATAACTACAATACTAAATGCAGTATATGGAATGTATCATGAGTGTGGTAGAAAGAAATTGCTACAGAAGATGAGAGAAGGAAGAAATCTTTCAGGATGTGTGGCATGAACTCCTGGGTGAACTGTATGGTTATTGGCTTTCACTTTTTATCTTGCTTTCTTCCTGTGTTCTCAGGTCTCTAGCTGATACATATATTGTCCAAGTGTGTATGTGTGTATAGAAATAGATTAAGATATAATTGTTTATACACACCTAAATGCACAGAATGGGCCTGGAGAGTAATCTAGAACTCATCTCAGAATCATGCAAGTCAGAATCTAGATCCTTGCTTTTAACAGATGTCAAATGCTAGTATAATAAACATCAAGAGACCGTGTAGAATATTGGTTAAGGATTCAGATTTTGGGTCACACTATCTGGGTTTAAATCCCAGCTATGCTATTTATTATCTGTATAACCTTGGGCAAGTTGCCTATACTCTTGGTGCCTCAGTTTGCTTGCTTATAAAATGGGGATAAGAAGAGTGTACCTGCCTTCTGTAGTTATGGTGAGAATTAACATGAGTTAATATACATAAATTACTTAAAATATTGTCTTTCTCATAATAAGGATGATATTAGAGTTAGCTATTATTATTATTACAACAATGTAATACACTGATCTTTTCAATATTCAAATAAAACCATGTTTAATGATATCCATTTTTTCGGTGTCTCTCCATTTAGTAACATAAATAAATCATCTGTTCAGAAGCTGCTGTTCTTTAGTCATTGCACAGTTTCCTCTCATTTCTGGGTTTGTTGTAAGGCCAGCTTGTTTCATGGTGAGCACCACTAGGAAAATTCTAAGAAAAGGAAGAAGAGGGAAGAATAGATCTTAAGTAGTATTGGTAGTTTGTGATGCATGAACCTAATGAAAAAATATCCTGCCTGCCATCCCTTCAATTTCTCTGGGATCTAAAGTACTACAGTGTCAGGGGAAGACACCAAATGTGTTCCACGTCAGTGTAGAAAGTTATTCTTTCTCCCCAGGTCCTTTTAGATCATGTGCCCAATTTTTTATGTAAAGGAAGAATCAGGGACATATAAAAACACAGTTAAGGTTTTAAATTTCTTTGTAGATAATTATTTTCTGTTTCATTTTATGGGAAAATATAGATCTTGCACTGAGGAAAAAATACCTTAGATATTTGAAGCTTTATCCATATGTAGTCAATGCTACATGTTAACATTATAATAGCTCATTAGGTTTTAAAAGTTAAATATCAAATCCCTAAATTTATCTTTTAAACTACTTTAATGATGTAAACATTCAAATAACTTTGAGGTAAATTTAACATAACAGTACAACATAACAATAGAACAATAGAGCCTCATTTTTAAGTGTATAATTATTTGCATTTAAGATATTAAAAGTGTTCAAACTGAAAAAGTTTACTCATGTTACTTTGCAGTCAATTGCCTTTGCAACTCTTGGCCTCAGGGAACAACTCATTTGTTTTCTGAAATTATAGATTAGTTTTATCTGTTGTAGACTTTGACATAAATGGAATATGATATTCTTTTGTGAGCATGGTTTCATGTGCTTATCAGTCATTTGTATATCTTATTTTATGTAGTGTCTGTGCAAATCTTTTGCCCATTTTTAGATTGGGTTGATTATCTTCTTACTGGGTTGTAGGAGTTCTCAAAATATTCTGGACACCAATCCTTTGTCAAATATGTATTGTGAATATTTCTTCCCGGTTTGTGGCTTGTCTTTTTATTTTATTAATGCTATGTTTTAAAGAACAGAACTTTAATATTTTGATGGAGTCAGGTTGAAGCTGTATTTACCTTTTATGACTTACCTTCTGAAGTTACATAGCACCATTTCTGTGGTATTGTTAGTAAAAGCAGTTGCAAAGCTCTGCCAAGTTTCAGGATTATGAAACATGGACTCCATCTCTTGATGGGGGACAGGAAAGTTCTGAAAGAGCATGCGGATTGAGAATTACTGTTGTACCAATTTTGTAAAATATGTAAAAGACAATCCGGTGTCTCTAAAAAATGTGTCTATTTCATCTAAATAGTCGAATTAGGTGTGAAGTATTCATGATAATCTTAGTACCCTTTTAATATTAGTAGGATCTGTGAAAACATCCCTTCTTTGATTCTTATTACTGTTGATGTGTGTCTTCTCTCTTTTTTCTTGATTAGACTAGCTAGAATTTTATAAAATTTACTGATGTTTATGAAAGAACCAGTTTATGCTCTCACCAGTTTTCTCTATTTTAAAATTTTATTGATTTTCTTTATAATTTTCTTTATTCCCCTTACTATGGATTTAATATGTTCTTCTTATTCTAGCTTATTAAGTTAGAAGCTTAGATCATTGGTTTTGGCTTTTATTCTTTTTTAATTCAAGCATTTAAAATTATAAGTGTTATTCTAAGCACTTCTAGAGATGCATTTCATAAATTCTGATATGCTGTGTTTTTATTATCACTCAGTTAAAATATTTTCTAATCTTCCTTTGAGTTGACTTAGGGTTATTTAGAGGTGTCATGTTTAATTTCCAAATAAGTGAGGATTTTCTACTTTTCTTTTTTCTATTGATTTGTTATTGAAGTAAAATTCATAAACATAAAATCAATCTGTTTTAAGTGTACAATTCACTGACATTTAATACATTAAGAATTTTGTACAACCATCACTACTTCTAGTTCCAAAAGATTTTGATCATCCTGAAAGGAAACCCTGCGTCCTTAAAGCAGTCACTCCCCAATCTCCCCTCTTCCTGGCACCTGGCAACCCCTTATCTTTTCTCTCTATGGATTTGCCTGTTCTGGATATTTCATATGAAAATTGAATCATACAATGTGCAACCTCTTATGTCTGGCTGCTTTCACCTAGCACAATGATTTGGCTGTTCATCCATGTTGTAGCATGTGTCAGTACTTCATTTCTTCTTATGGCTGAATAATATTCCACTGTGTGAATATAGTTTTGTTTATCCATTCAGCAGTTGAAGGACATTCGGGTGGTTTCCAACTTATAGCTCTTTGTGGGCAAGTTTTTTTTTTTGAATATCTGTTTTCAATTCTTGTGGGCATGTACCTAGTTGTGAAATTGCTGGGAATATGGTAATTCTATGCTTAACTTTTTGAGGACCTACACAACTGTTTTCCACAGTAGCTGTACTGTTTTACATTTCTACCAAGCAGTGTGTGCAATGTCTTCACATCTTGCCATCATTTATTTTCTATTTTTTTGATTATAGCCATCCTAGTGGATGAGTAGTGGTATCACATTATGATTTTGATTTGTATTTCCCTAATGACTGATGATTTTGAGCATCTTTTCATGTGCTTGTTGGCCATTTATATATCTTCTTGGTAAAAATATCTATTCAAGTCTTTTGCTCATTTTTTAAATTGGGTTTTTGTCTTTTTGTTGTTGAGGTGTAAGAGTCCTTTATACATTCTGGATACTAAACTTTTTTTTTTAGTTTAGTTTTATTTATTTATTTATTTATTTATGGCTGTGCTGGGTCTTCGTTGCTGCGGGCAGGCTTTTTTCTCTAGTTGCGGTAACTGGGGGCTACTCTTTGTTGTGGTGCGCAAGCTTCTCATTGTGGTGGCTTCCCTTGTTGCAGAGTACGGGCTCTAGGCGTGCGGGCTTCAGTAGTTGTGACATGTGGGCTCAGTAGTTGTGGCTTACGGGCTCTAGAGCACAGGCTCAGTAGTTGTGGCACACGGGCTTAGTTGCTCCGCGGCATGTGGGGTCCTCCCGGACCAGGGCTTGAACCTGTGTCCCTGCATTGGCATGTGGATTCTTAACCACTGCACCACCAGGGAAGTCCCTGGATACTAAACTCTTATTTGATATATGACTTGTAATTATTTTCTCCCATTATGTGGATTGTTTTTTCAATTTCTTGATAGTGTTTTCGGATGTACAAAAGTTTTACATTTTGGTGAAATTTAATTTACCTGTTCTTTTTCTCTTTTTGCTTGTGTCTTTAGAGTCATACATAAGAATCCTTTTCCAAATCTATGTTTATAAAGATTTACCAAATATTTTTCTTGTTTAAGACACTGTTCTTTCCTCATTGTATAGTCTTGGCACTCCTGTTGAAAATCAGTTGGCCATAGGTGTATGGCTTTATTTCTGGACTCTCAATTCTATTCCATTGGTCTAAATATCTGTCCTTATGCCAGTATCCTTCTCTTGATCACTGAAGCTTTGTAGTAAATTTTGAAATCCAGAAGTTTTGGTGCTCCAACTTTATTCTTTTTCAAGAGTCTTTCTGGTCATATGGGTCCCTTAAAATCCCATATGAAGTTTAGGCTCTGCTTTTCCATCTGCCAAAAAAAAAAAATGCTATTGATATTTCAATAGGGATTGTATTGAATCTGTAGATTGCTTTGGGGAATATTGCCATCTTACTGTCTTCTAGTCCATGAACATAGACATCTTTCCATTTATTTAGGTCTTCTTTCATGTCTTTAAGCAATGTTATGTAGTTTCCAGTATACAAGTCTTGCAGCTTTTTGGTTAAATTTATTCCAAATCATTTTAATCTTTCTTGATGCTATTGTAAACGGAATTGTTTTCTTAATTCTTTTTTGAACTGTTTATTGCTATAGAAATACAACGGATTTTTGCATGTTGATCTGTATCCTGCAACTTTGATGAATTTGCTTATTAACTCTAATAGATTTTTACAGGTTAAGATTTTCTACATGTAAAATCATGTCATCTGTAATAGAGATAATTTTACTTATTAATTTCCAAATTGGATGCCTTTAACTTCTATTTTTGTTTTGTTTTTGGGAAAATTGCTCTGGTTAAAACTTCCAGAGCAATGGTGAATAGAAATGATGAAAGTGGGGGGCTTCCCGGGTGGCACAGTGGTTACGAATCTGCCTGCCAATGCAGGGGACACGGGTTCAAGCCCTGGTCTGGGAAGATCCCCATGCCGTGGAGCACCTAAGCCTGTGCACCACAACTACTGAGCCTGTGCTCTAGAGCCCGCGAGCCACAGCTCCTGAAGCCCAGGCGCCTGGAGCCCGTGCTCTGCAACAAGAGAAGCCACTGCAATGAGAAGCCTGCACACCGCAATGAAGAGCAGCCCCTGCTCGCCGCAACTAGAGAAAGCCTGCGCGAAGCAACAAAGACCCAAGGCAGCCAAAAAAAAAAAAAAAAAATAGGGAATCCTTGTCTTGTTTCTGATATTAGTGGGCAAAGCTTTCTGTCTCTCATCATTAAGTATAATATCAGCTGTGTTTTTTTCATAGATGGTCTCGTCGTGTTGAGGAAGTTCCCTTCTATTCCTAGTTTTTTGGGTGTTTTTGTACTATTTTAAAAATATTTAATTCTGCTATGGTCAAAAAGCATACTTTTATTACCTTTTAAATTTATTGAGACTTGTTTTATGACCTATTTATGGCTATTTGGTGAATCTTTATAATGCATTTTAAGAGAATGTCTGTTCTGCAGATTTTTGCTATAGTGTCCTACAAGTGTCAGTTAAGAAAAGTTGATTGATTGTCTTGCTCAAGTCTTTTATATTTTTCTAATTTTCTATCTACTTGTTTTATCAACTATGAGACAGGAATGTTTAAATTTTCAACTTAATTATGGATTTGTCTATTCCTATTTTCAGTTCTGTCAGTTTTATTCCATGTATTTTAAAGCTCTATAATTATGTACAGACACATTTAGGATTACTATGTCTTCTTTGACAAATTAACCCCTTAATCATTATGAAACAACCCTCTTTACCACTGGTAATATTTGTCTCCTAAAGCCTAATTTGCTGATGTTAATGGAGTCACTCTAATTTTCTCATCATTATGGTAAAATAGCATATCACTTATGATCCTTTTACTTTTAACCTGCATCTTTATATTTAAAGTGAGTTTATTATAGATAATGTAAAATTGAATATTGCTTTTAAGAAATCTTGCCAATCTCTGCTTTTAATGGAGTACTTAACCATACACATTTATTATATTTATCAATATGATTTATCAGTTTAAGTCTATAATCTTGTTACTGTTTTATATTTGCCCTTTCTGCTTTTTGTTCCTTCTATCGTCTTTTCCTAACTTCTTTTGGATTAAGTGACTATTTTTTAGTATTACATTTTATCTCCACTATTGGCTTATTAGCTATCTCTTTGTTTTATTCTTTTACTGGTTCCCAAGATTTATAGTATGTACCTTTAACTCAGGGGTCCCCAGCCCCTGGGATACAGACTGGTACCGGTCCGCAGCCTGTTAGGAACCAGGCTGCACAGCAGAAGGGGAGCAGTGGGCAAGCAAGTGAGCAGAGCTTCATCTGCTGCTCCCCATCTCTCCCCATTGCTTGTATTACTGCTTGAACCATTCCCCCCAACCCTCATCCGTGGAAAAATTGTCTTCCACGAAGCCGGTCCCTGGTGCCAAAAATGTTGGGGACCGCTACTTTAACTTATCACACTTTGCCTTCAAATAGTATTATACCATGTCACATAAAACATAAGAATCTTACAAAGGTATAATTCCATTTACCCTCTCCCATCCTTTGTGTTGTTTTCTTGCATTTCTCTTCTATATATATTATAAATTCCACAATACCTTGTCATTCTTATTGCTACTAGTCAGTAATCTTAAAAAATTAAAAAATGAGAAAAATATATTGCAGTATGATATATAAATGTCACCTTCAGCTTATACAATTTTGTATATCAATTATATCTCAATTAAAGAAAGAAAAATAATTTTATTTTTACCCACATCGTACCATATCCAGCATGCTTTATTGTTCTTTGTATATCTGTGTTTCCATATGGTGTTATTTTCCTACCACCTGAATCCTTCTTGACATGCAGATGTTTACAGTGAATTTTTTTCAGCTTTTGTTTGCATGAAAACAAAAATAAAATGAATGAAATATCTTTATTTCTCTTTTTTTTTTTTTGCGGTATGTGGGCCTCTCACTGTTGTGGCCTCTCCCGTTGCAGAGCACAGGCTCCGGACGCGCAGGCTCAGCGGCCATGGCTCACGGGCCCAGCCACTCTGCGACATGTGGAATCTTCCCGGACCAGGGCACGAACCCGTGTCCCCTGCATTGGCAGGAGGACTCTCAACCACTGCACCACCAGGGAAGCCCTATTTCTCTATTTTTGAAGGATATTCTCAATAGATATAGAATGCTAGGTTGATGGGTCTTTTTTTGTTTTGTGTTTCTGTCAGTTTAAATACATTATTGCATGTCTTCTCTCTTGCATATTTTCTGATGAAAAGTCCATCTTATATTTGTCACTCTTATATTTGTTTCTCCATCTTGTGTGTCCCCCATCTATTGTTTTTTGTCCTCCTCCCCACTTTATTGAGGTATAATTGACAAATAAAAATTGTATACACCACGCACAAAAAATTGTAACTATGTGAGGTGATAGATGTGTTAACTAACCTTATTGTGGTAATCATTTCTCAATATATGTGTTTATCAAATCACCACATGTACACCTTAAATTTACATGATGTTACTTGTCAATTATATCTCAGTAAAGCTGAAAAAAGAGCTAAAGGAAAATATCCAATCCAATATTATAACCCTGAAATAAATAAATACATACATAAATAAATACAAATAAACAAGCATATATGTAAAATATATTTAAGGTGTATATGTCATGTTTTCCTTTCTGGCTGCCTTTAAAAGCTTTTTTTTAATCCTTGATTTTCAGCAATTTGATTATAATGTGCCTTGAAATGGTTTTCTTTGTTTTTATCCTGCTTATAGTTTATTGAGTTTCTTGGTTCTGAGATTTATAGTTTTCATCAAGATTGGAAAAGTTTTTGCAGTTATTTCATTCATTCATAAATATTTCTTCTGCTTCCCTCTTTCTCTTTTCCCCTCTGGGTCTCTAATTACACACATGTTAGACTGCTTGTTATTGTCCACAGGTCACTGAGATTTTGTTAATTTAATAAATGTGTATTTTTTACTCTGTGCTTCATTTTGGATAGTTTGTATTTTTATGTCCTCAAGTTCACTGATCTTTTCTCCTGCAGTACCTAATCTGTTGTCATTTACATCCAATGAATTTTTTTTCAGAAATTGTATCTTTCATCTTTACAAGTTCCATTTAGCTTTTTAAAATAATTCCATCTCTCTTTTTATTGTTGTCATGTTTTTCTTTAAATCCCTGTGAATATCTATAGTAGTTGTTTTAATATCTTTGCCTAATAATTTCATCATCTCTGCCATTTTTGTGTCTGTAATTATTTACTGATTTGTCTCCTTGTTATGGGTAACACTTTTCTCTTTTTCACCACTCCAGGTATTTTATTTATTTATTTATTTTATTTTTGGCTGCTTTGGGTCTTTGTTGCTGCACATGGGCTTTCTCTAGTTGTGGCAAGCAGGGGTTACTCTTCATTGTGGTGCATGGGCTTCTCATCATGGTGGCTTCTCTTGTTGTGGAGCATAGGCTCTAGGCACATGGACTTCAGTAGTCGCGGCATGCAGGCTCTAGAGCGCAGGGTCAGTAGTTGTGGCACACGGGCATAGTTGCTCTGTGGCCTGTGGGATCTTCCCAGACCAGGGCTCGAACCCATGTCCCCTGCATTGGCAGGTGGATTCTTAACCACTGTGTCACCAGGGAAACCTGGTCCAGGTATTTTTGATTGAATCCAGGACATTGTGAATGTTAGTGTTTTGTCGGATTTTTGTCTTTCTTTAAAGAATGTCAAACTTCATTTTACTAGTAAGTTAAATGACTGGTAGATTGGCATTATCCTTTCTAGTCTTGTTTTAAAGTTTTTTAGGGTACCTCTGGAGTAGTCTTTACTTTAGGGTTGGGATACTTTGGTAACAAGTCATGACCTTCCAGAGATTTCTACTCCATGTCCCAAGTGTTCAGCAAGGTTTTTCCACTCTGACTGATTAGAACTTAGTATCTCTGAGTTTTGTGTAAGCTCTGAGAATGGTTTAGCTGACAGCTTCTTGGTAGTTCTTTACTTGACATGATGGAGTTTGTACTCAACAGCAGACTCAAGGGGATTTCTATGTCGATTTCTGGAGCACTTTCTTTGAAGTCCTCCCTCATATTGTACTCTGTCCCAAATATTTCAGCTGTGTCATCCTCCTCAAAGTCCAAACTCTGTCTTATCAATTTATAATTTATGAATTATATGATATATGAATTTATCATATATGATATATATCATATAATATATATATCATAATATATAATACATGAATATATATCATATAATATATGAATTTATGAATCATGACTGCTATGATCTGCTTTGGTTTTTCCTTTTTGTCATGTTCATAAAAGTACTAGACAGACAGGCAGGGTGATCTTAGGGCTCATCTCATTTACCTCCTTCTTCTAAAAGATCTCAGTCCCATGTTTCCAAAATTTGAAAACATCTGTTTCTTCTGTTTCAGTTTTTCTAGTTCTTTATGGTGGATGGATAACACCAGTACCAGTATATATTTCAATATAAATAGAAGTAAATTAAAATTTATTAATTAAGCCTAATATTAATGAAGCAGATTCATGGAGAGAGTGCATGTTAGAAACTTTTTTTTCTTGGAAGCTAGTTTTTATTTATTAGTATTTTTTTAATTTTTAATTTTGTAGGCTGGGCCACATGGCTTGTGGGGTCTTAGTTCCCCGACCACGGGCAGGGGAACAATGCTAACTCTAGTGCTGGAAGAAATTTAGTTTGGAGCCATGGGTGTTGCATGGTATCCTACCATCGAGAAGTTTCAATATGTGGATGATAAGAGAGACAATATGAATTAAGTCTTTACTATATCCAATCACTGTGCTAAGTGTTTTACAAATTATATTGGAAGTGCTTGTTTTTGTATGCCCTTTCCCTCCCTTTTCTGGTAACTTTCCTTGGGGGAGTGATCCTCTCACAATCCATGTGCTTTTTTCTCACTCCTCTTAGGCACAGGTATAGGCATATTAAACAAGATCTCATTTTGTTATTGTTAAAAGGTGCATATGTGATCCAAGAAGAGCCAGTTAAATTGGGATTGATACAGAAATTCTTGAAGAAAGATAATCTGTATTTTTTACTGGGTTGTTAAATTGGAATAATTTAAGTTTGTAGCTGCCTGTGGCTATATTCCATAGGTAGATGGAGGAGACTCCTCTATAGTAAGAGAAATGAGGTTTGAGCTCAGAAAATCAGAGGCAAAAGGTAAGGAGAGAGCCTAGTGACATCTTTGAACTTTAGACCCACCTGTACCTAAAATCAGCAATTTTTATGGGTCACCTTTTTATTTCTTGAATTAGATTTCAAAGATTTCTGGCTAAGACATATTATTTCATATATTCTCTTATTAACTTTGTGAAGAAGTTACTATTGTTACATTTGTATTTCAGAAAAGGAAACTAAGACACAGGTTAGATAAATTAGCAAGAAATTACACATACCCAGTAAGGACTTGAGTCAGGATTTGAAAGCAGGCAGTCTGACCTCAGAGCCTGAGTTCTTTCCGCTAAATTAAACTACCTCTGAATAGTACCTTCAGGACAAGTAAAGGCAACTCAATAATGGGGAACCTAGAACCGAGGAATTCAGTAGTCCAGGCAGGCATTAAGCTGTCATTCCTTGAGAAATCTGCCAGTAGGTTACAAGGCCCAGCCCCAGTCTGAGTTTCAAGTATTATATGCTTTGGGGTAGAAAGTGATGCAAGACAATCATTTTCTATCTTTTTCCATCATCTGCCATTTCCTTTCAGCCCAATCATGTATTGAACGCCTACTTTGTGCTCAGGGCCACTTTCTCATTTCATTCCTTAACTATTTTTTTGCCAATTTAAAGATGCAGAGCTTTGTAAGCTATATTTCTGATCATAATCAATAAAATAAAAGTAAACAAAAAGACAAAAAAATCTCAACCTTGAAAATTAAGTTAAACAAGCCCCTGATTATAAACTACAGACCATAGGAAAAACAATGAAAAGTATAATAAGGAACCCCAAGTCTTTGGAATACAGCCAAACTCAGAAAAAATGTATATAATCTCAATAATATTTGCTATTAAAGAAGAAAGACTAAAAATCAAGGAATTCAGGATCTAAAGAAATTATAAAAGAACAATGATAATAAAATAAGAGAATGTAGAAAGAGGGAATTTATTATTGTGTGGCTGGACCACACTGACTCCATTTTGTCAGCTCCATCTTAGGTCCATGGTCTTTCCCCATGAGCATGTGCATTTCTAACAAATTCCTAGATGCTGCTGAGGCTCCTGTTTGGGGCCACACTTCGAGAACCGCTGACTTCAAGGCTGGAGAGAGAGGACCTGAGGCTGAAGGTCAAGTGGCTCTAGCTGTGAGGAGAGTGGGCTGCAGAGACTAGGAACCATGCAGGCCCTGATGACATGATTTACCTTTTTGAGTTCTTTTTACTATCAATCCATCTACCTGCCAACTCCCTCTAAAGCCAGACAACCTCACCTACTTCAAAGGGGATTTAAGTATCATTAGTTGCAATGACATTTTATACTAATAAGACTTTATTGATACCTATAAAATATATACTCTGCTGGTATGCTACCAAGCAGTCTGTCCTACATGAGAGGAACCCAACTTTGCCTGACAGAATAAATGGATGCAATACATTTTGTAAAGCAGTATCTTTCATTTTTGTGTTTCGCGTTGACATTCTCATTTTCTGAATTCAACAGCACATCATTAGCGTGGTTTCTGGGTAATTTTTATGATGTAGCAAGATTGTAACTCTTTCTGAAACCACTGGATTAATTAATCCAGATTTATCTTCTCAGCATCCCTGGTTAGTAAGTAGCTGTATCAGTTCTACTGATAGAACCCCACTGACTTAGAAGGAGAAAGAGGAGCTTGTGACTCAGCATATAGTAGTTAGGGATTGCAGACTGCTGGACTCTTCCTTCTAGAGTCAGTTTCCTTTTCTTTCTTTTTAAATTTTTTTCTGTTTTTGGTCATTCTACTTTAACCCCAGTGCACAAATGAGTGTGATTCAAGAATGCAAAAATTACTGTGTATATTCCCCACCGACCTGCTACAGTTTCTTAATTCCTACTATGTTGGACATTCTCTTTGGTTATCTTAGGTAATGGATGTTTGATGTAAGGATGAGCAGTAAGGAAACAAAGTCTCTTTGACCCCAGTTTTAAGAATTCATTTTTAGTAAAGATTATAGTGAAATCACAGGAAGCAATTTTCAGTGGTATCCAGTAAGAAGTTTTTTTTTTTTTTTTTTTTTGCGGTACGTGGGCCTCTCACTGTTGTGGCCTGTCCCGTTGCGGAGCACAGGCTCCGGACGCGCAGGCTCAGTGGCCATGGCTCACGGGCCAAGCTGCTCCGCGGCATGTGGGATCTTCCCAGACGGGGGCACGAACCCGTGTCCCCTGCATCGGCAGGCGGACTCTCAACCACTGCGCCACCAGGGAAGCCCCAGTAAGAAGTTTTGACTAAAGAATTTGAGTAAAGATTTACCCTCCCACCTGAAATAAGTCGGATAAAATATATGAAACAACAATTTTCAAGTTTTCATTCATGCAGTGAAGAAAAGTGATTTCTGAGAGTTGAAAAGTAAGTTGAGCCCTATGATTTCCCCAGCTTACTGTGCTGAGAGAGTATCCAGGCGGCAGCACAGAGAAGGTGAACCCAGATGGAGCCTGGCAGATATCCCAAGTTGAAGAAATGGAGCTGAGGGAGACCGAGGCAGTGGGAGTTCCAGGAGAGAGTACCAGGAAAGAGAGACACACAGGGGTCAACCTTGTACTCATCAGCACACGTGTATGAGGAAAGTACCTGAGACGTGAGAAAGAACCACCAAAAGGATTATGGGGAACAGCGCTAGGGCCTATTCTTATATTTTTATGTCCTCAACCCCTCCCCTCCCCCTCCAACACACATTCAGAGAATTCTTGGGTAGATGGTCTTTCCTCTCTATCTTCTCTTTCCAGGATCTCTGCCTCCTTTGAGCAGAAGGTACAGGCTTGGAAATTAAGCCTGTTTACTTGTAGGGTCAGGACAGAATATCTCTGCTCCACTGCTCCTGTGTTCTGATCTTTCCCAGGCAAAATTTACTTAGCTGAATGTTGTGGACTGAATGTTTCTGTCTCCCCCAGATTCATATGTTGAAGTCTGTAAAAAAAGTTAATAAAGGAAAAAACCTCAGTTAAGAAGAGTTGGGAGACCAGGACGGGGAGCTCTCAAATCCTGTGATAATAGCTAACCAAGAAGAAAGACTTCTTTCCTGGCAAGAGCTCAGCCAATGAAAAGCCATGGACTCTGTTTACTATGGCCCTCCCAACTTCCTTTTCTGCTCTATAAAAGCATGCTCCTTCCCTTGCTGTGAGGGAGGGGACTTGCACGTGGCTCACCATGGTTATAGGTTCTGAATTGTAATTCTCTACTGATCCTTAATAAACCCATCTTTGCTGGAGAAATATCTGGTAGTCTATTTATTCCAGGTCAACAAGTCCTCACAACCAATGTGATGATATTTAGAGATGGGGCCTTTGGGAAGTAATTAGGTTTAGAGGAGATTATGAGGGTGGGGTCTTCATGATGGAGTTAGTGTCCTTATAAGAAGAAGAAGAAACCAGAGCTCTTTCTCCACCATGTGAGGACACAGTGAGAGAGCAGCCATCTGCAAGCCAGGAAGCAGGCTCTTACCAGGAACTGAATCTGCCAGCACCTTGATCTTGGACTTACAAATAATTGTGTATAATCTTAGAAATAATCTTGGCCTCCAGAACGGTGAGAAATAAATGTTTATTGTTTAAGCCACCCAGGCTATGGCATTTTATTAGAACAACCCAAGATGACTAACACTGAATTTCTAGTGTGCATATAGTTTGCAATGTCCACAGCCATATTAAATAGGTAGGCAGTTTTACTTCTCTGGGCTCCAGATGTCTGCCCCTGCTCAAGTTGAGGGGTGGACACTAGTGGAGTGCAGGGTCTGGAGAAGGTGGCAGGGATCTGTGTCTGACTCTACCTGTAAATAACTTTGTGACTCTGGGTAATCTAAGTAAGCTTTCTAAGCCTCAGTTTTTTCAAAGTATGGAATGGAAGTTATAATTTTAGAGTCTTTTTATAGGGTGAATTTAGAGCATTACATGATAATACCCCAAGTCTGAATTCCTGGCAGCCTGTGGAACTGCCCCATAGAGACTATAGTTTGCTAGGTATCAGGGGGCAGTTTACAGATTGATCATAGCTGCTGCATTTATGGCCTTTGTCCTGCTGATTTAACAAACGGGTGACCATGGTTGCCACTCAGGATCCAAGCTTGTTCTCCAGGATCAGCTTATTCCCACGCAGACACCTGAGTGCCAGGAGCTCTGTCTCAGGCAGCCAAGGTGACTCTAAATGTTAGTTTCTTTTCCATGGTGTCTTATTAGCCTTGCCAGTGGGGAGAATTTGGAAGTGTTCTTAAGAGCTTTTAGGCAGTTCAAGTGTTTCCAATATAAATAGCCCTAATAACTTACTCCAGTTCCACCAAAGTGACTGATTGTTCTGGATTATAATTATGTACTTTTCTGCATTGCTCTTTCTAATAAGTCTCTAATCACGTAAGCATTTTTATGCCATGGATCCCTTTGGTAGTCTGGAGAAGCCTATAGACTCCACAGAATAATGCTATAAATGCATAAAATAAAATATCCAAGGTTACAAAAGAAACCAATTACATTGAAATACAGTTATCAAAATAAAAAAATTACAACTTATGTCCTTTATTAACACATTAAATAACAAGATGTAGCAGAAAATAATAACTAATTTTGAAGTAGTGATGAATATAAGCTATTTCTGGAAATCTGCAATAACTGTAATATACTATGAAAGTATCCATGATTTCTATTGTTGACAAAGTTACAGATTCTCTTAATTTTATTGTAGTTCATTGCCTACATTTACAGTAGAAGTACATGCTAAATAATCAATAAGGTATTTGTACAAATAAAGATGTAACTTCCCCCATCCAAGTTCATGGACCTGTGACTTCTTGAGCAGTTAAGGACCTCTGCTCTGCTCAGAGCACATATGCAGACTTCTTTTCTTCTTCATATGGATACATGACCAAAAATCAGACAAACTTTAGAAATCCAGATATTGTCTCAGTTCCAAATGTGCTGTTAGGGATTTTTTAAAAAATACAGTTTGTTTTTTTTACAAAGACCTTATATTGGTCTTTATTTTTTAAATTCATTTTATTTATTTACTTATTTATTGGCTGCGTTGGGTCTTTGTTGCTGCACGTGGGCTTTCTCTAGTTGTGGTGAGTGGGGGCTACTCTTTGTATTAGGCATTTTAAATAGGAGGTATTTGTATACGGGCACTGGGTGTCTACATGGATGTTAGATAAACAGCGTGTAGTTGAAAGTATCTGAAGTATCAGGTGCATCATGGGGAGTGTTTGTTTCTCCTTTCTCCCTCTTCTCCTCTCCCTTTTCCCTCTTCTCCTCTCCCTTTTCCCTCTTCCCTGTCTTCCCCTACCCCCTCCTCCTCCTTCTCTTCCTCCTCCTCTTTCCCAGTCCCCTCCTCTTCTTCCTGCCTTCTCTTCCACTCTGCTTCCTTCTTCTAATGAAAATGCCTGAAGTACAGAGAACCATGTCTTCTAAAGATTTGGTCATAGGCCTTCCCGCCACTGTGCCTTGTAAGGTGTGCAGCCCACAAGGCACTTTCAGTCAGCTTGTGAATGGGCTGTATGTGAGAGTTGTGAAGATGAAGTCCAGGCCCTGATATTCATGTGGTGGCAAAGGGGTGAGGGTTAGTAGCTTATCCGAATTGATTTAGATTGGCTTTTAATATTTTAAAATCAAGACCTTGAGTAATAAATACATTTTACATTGTTACCTAATATACACATATATACTCGCAGATTTCATACATACATACATGTATACTTATAACACAAACAGTGTTCAAGATGATACCTTACTGGGATGCATTCTGATATTTTTATTCTATTCTATCCTGCTTTATTCTATAATTAAAATATGCTAAATCGATTTCATGATCTACTAATAGGTTGTCATCTTCAGTTTGAAAAGAATAGATTCTGAGGATATGAGGTGAAATATGTTACATTGCAAAACCACTATAATGCTCTTTTCACACAGTGAAAAGTATTGGTCCCATGTAGGGAAAAGGGAGCTGGATGGAAAATCCAGTAGTTCTCCTTTCTCATTGACTTCAGGCTCTCGTCTTTACAGTTTGTCTCCGTCTTAACTAACCATTTAGAAGGTTACCATGACTTCCTCCACAAAGAGTATGTACTTTTTCTAAGAATGAATTTTGATTAAATAACTAGGTCTTTGATGTCTCTTGGTAGGGAGTGGCTCTTCAGATGTTTGTATTTGTTTTGGCATGAGTGTGGACTACTGAAGCCTTTTGTCCTCTTGCTGTTTTATGTCAGTCTTCCCATCTCACAGCTCCTGGAATGGAAGAGCTGCCTGTCTTAGGATGCCATGACTTTATCCTTTGTGGATTGGGGTACTACTCCTTTTCAGTCATTTCCCTAGACAGTCAAATCACATCATCTTCACCAACCATTTGGATTGTGCCTGAAAAGGAGGTTCTCTGTCTTGGGGACAAATGGATAACAGAGGCTCTCAAATGAAGAAGGAGTGATGACAGTATCAAGGCATTTTGCCCATTCATGTCAGTGAGTTAGTTGCCATTGGGATGTCCCTAACTGGACACTGAGGCTGTCTGCCCCTGCAAGTTGTGGAGAAAAGCTATTGATTGTTTCTTACTCATAGAGTACTTAACACTGTAGTTAACTTTATAAGGTTCTCCAAAAATGTACCAGCGTCAGCTCAAAGGTTCCTGAGACATGCAAACCTGGCATTAGTACCTTACACAGAGCGCAAAACAGGAAAAAGCCCCGAGAAGGCACAATGCTTTTTTCACAAATAATTTGGCCTCATTTCTTTTTATTTCTACTGTGAGAGATTAGTTTAGACTCTTGTGATTCATTCAGATTTGTTCTCAACTCAGTGATGAGAGAACAGCCATAATATGCCAGGTAACCAATTTATCTGTAAAGTCATCACCCATGTAATTTTATTTTAATTAAAAAGTGCTTTCTGCATTTTCCTTTCCTTATCTAGCTTAATACCCACTGAAACATATTTTAAAATCTAATTGTCTCCTTGAATGGAGAAAGCTGTATTTTTTGATATTTTTTATTGTAGGGGATTCATAAGTAGGCCTTTAAATCTTTCACTCCTAGGTCATTGGACTGAACCTGGGAGAAATTTTCACTGAATGTATACTGTACTCATCCAACGGTTGATTAGTAATTTGCTTCCTAGCCCAGTGTACCTAGCTAGGTATAGGACATGTGCAACCACAGTGTAACAGCCTGGTGCCTGTGGCATTCTAATGGATGGGAACTACTAGAAAGTCAAGGATTAGTTGCTGTAATTATTCTTATCAATTCTCTGTTGTTTATGTATAGAGTCCTGAAGCCAGACTCTGAGCTCTGTTAGCTATAAACTCATGAGGATGCCTGTGGGGATTGTAACCTGGAGACAGACATTGTGAATAAAAACAAATGCTTTCATGTTGAGTGTGGCAACTGGGAAGGAAGATAAATAGCAGCAGGCCAAAGATCTCTTATTTCTCTATGGCGGAAGGAAAGCTTTGACTAGAGTCCCCACATGGCAGGAAACTTGGGGCAGGTTCAGACTTCATTTCTGGAGTCTGGGCTACATTGAATGCTTCTTAGGTCTTCTCCACATAGATCTGCAGAAGTGTGTAGAAGCCCTGAGAGGCACAAGCTGCTTCTGAGCTGGCTGTTGAGAACATGTCAGTGCCTCTTTGAAGAATCTGGGGAATAAGGAAGCTGAGGAAATGTGGGCTCCTAGTTGATGTCATGGGTTAAATTCTTGAGTACTTAGCTGGTATTGCAGGTTGGCTCTCTGGACGAAGATGTTCAGATGGAATTTGGTGTGCAGGGTATTTATTCGGGATTAACACCTGAGGAAGGGAGGAGGCTTGGGGGGAAATAGGATTGCTTGGGCAGAGGGAGAAGCTGATACGTGATAAAGGCACCGCTAAGCTGTGGCCAACACTAGGGGGAGCTCTGGAGCATATTCTACCCATCAGAGTAATAGCTCATGTTGGGATGAAATTGCTGAGCCTATATACTCAATCAGTCACAGAATATTGGCTGCCTTTTCAGGGTGTATCGTTAGGTAAGGTGACTTTCTGCAGCTGAGGCAAACCCTGAGGAGCTGACAGCTGGAATAACATGTTGCCCCTGGAAGGGGATCAGGGGGACGCACCTCCATGACTACCACAGCTGGTAGGTGACAGAGTTAAAACTGAGCTTGGGTTCTACTGACTCCAAAGCTGATGGTATTCCTTCACACTTTCATTCAATTAATAAATATTTATTAAAGAATTTATTAGTGCCAGGCACTTTTTTAGGTGTTGAGGGTTCAGCATTGAAGGAAAAGAAAAAGAAAGTAAAAAATCCTTGCCCTTAGGGAATTACCTTTCAGTTGGGGGCCAAGCTGTAACAAAGAAATACAATATGTAGTATATTGGATGATGATAAGTGCTGTGGTGAAAATAAAACATTAAGGGTGGTGAAGACTGTGTGTGTATACGAGGGAGGGATAAAATAGAGGGTATTGCTATTAAAAACAGAATAGTTAGAGGACTCACAAAGAAGAGGACATTTGAGCAATGACCCAAAGAAGAGACAGACATGTGTCTTATGGGTGTGTGAGAAACCATTCCAAGTAGAGGAAACAACCAGTGCAAAGGTCTGAGGTGGGAGCATGCGCCGGGTATTCTTATCGTAGCATTTCCCTGCAAGTTTTTGTGTTCAGTGTAACATCTAGCATAAGCTTTGCACAGAAGGCAGTGTTTTCAAACTTCCTTCATTTATGTACCACTGTGATACTTTTTGTAATATTCATGTACCATCTGTACTATTATTTAATTATATTTTTATTTAATTAGCTTCCCTTTTCACAGCTAAGTACATTTGTTTTAGAAGGAGACTTTTGTTTTGTGGAAATAAATGAAGACCACTCAAATGAGAACAAGCAAAGACTGTTTATTTGGAGCTTACTATATAGCATGGGAGTCAGCCACCATCACTTGTGTTTGGCACAGACTCAAAGTCAGACAGGGGAGTGGAAAAGTGGAAAAAATCAGGTATGCCTTGATTGGAGGCTGTTGTCATGGGGAAGCTGTAGGTGGACTAACTAGAATTGGGGTACTCTGTGCGATTGATCAGGGGTGCATATTTAGCTCTCTTTGGTTGGTCCTAAGTTGGAAATGGGGGCAAAAATTAGGGAAGCTCTCAGTTATTAATCAAGTTCTGGCCATTTTGGGCCCATTGTTTACAGGGGTTATTGTTTGGCTTCCTGGACTGGTTGATGCAGATAGTGGTCTGACTTTTTACAGTTTTGACTTGTAGATAGTAAGTTGACTTCCTAGTCTGGTTACTGTAGACAATGGGTAGGCTTCTTGTGCTTGTTGGTACAGATTGTGGGTCAGAGTTTTATTTATGTTTTTATTTTTATTTTTTTGCGATACGCGGGCCTCTCACTGCTGTGGCCTCTCCCGCTGCGGAGCAACAGGCTCCGGACGTGCAGACTCAGCGGCCATGGCCCACAGGCGCAGCCGCTCTGCAGCATGTGGGATCCTCCCAGACCGGGGCACGAACCCCTGTCCCCTGCATCGGCAGGTGGACTCCCAACCACTGCGCCACCAGGGAAGCCCCAGAGTTTTATTTTTATATGTGGTCTGGCCATTATCCATTTGTATATGCAGTTTCTCAGTTTTATTTCCCTAAAATACAAAGCTAGCATCATTTAGTGTGTTACTTCTATTTTCAACATAATTACATATAAGTATAGATAACAGCAGAAACATATACACATGTATACATGAACATACCTGTTAAAAATGTTTTCCATGTGACACCTGAAATAATTTTATGTACCATTAGGGTTACATCAAAAGGGATGTGTATCATACTTTGTGATATTTTAGATATTCAATATATATTTTATTTTGAACTATCAGTCTGTAGGGTAACCGATATTTCCACAGTTTTGAGTGTATTTCCATTGATTTAAATTTTTTTTCTCCATTAATACTTCATCATCTCCTGAGAGGATTAACATGCCACATCACTAATTTAATCATTGGTGAGAATTGGTCTAAGGAGATTTGTTCTAATTGATTGATGTTAGTTTCCCTAAGCTCATGGGGTTTTGATGCAATAGAGAAATGGAATGGGTTAATGCTTTGGGAGAGATTGCTTCAGGGCATTGGTATTGGGTATGAGGGAGAAAAGGTGACAAGACAGAAGAAGGGTAGGTGACAAAAACTGATTTTTCACCGGTTACAGGGAACTCAGAGCCACATTCCTTGGGCCATATTCTTCAAACTGGGGAAGAAATTAGCACTTTTTCCAGCCTCACTTTGCCTGATCTTCGCAAACACATCCTTTGTTTATGCACATCTAATGTGCTTATTCATTTAGTCTAATGTCATTTTGTGTTTATCTTTTCCAGTTGACTGTGAAATCCTTGAGGGTTTCTGGAATTAGTCTTCCACATGCTTGAGCTCCAACTTATTAGTCCTGAGTTTGCCAAGTAGCGGCTGCTCAATAAATGTCAATGAGATAAATTAGCAAACAAATCTTCAAGGGCTCTTGCATATTGTGATTATCTTCCTGAGCCTGGTGAAAGTAATGGCCAGTAGGGTCTGTGTCTTTCTCGCCATGGAATTTCACAAATAGGTTCCTATCAAGTGCTTGATGATCAGGTAAAAAGAGAGCTTGGAGGAAGACCAGCTGTCTGACTCTTTGGTGCCCGAGCTCATGATTTAACAATATGCTTTGTAGACATTTGGCCAAATGAAAGACATTCTGTGCTCTCTGCTTGATGAATAACCCAGTCTTCAATTGTGGAGGTTTGCTTTTGTAAAGATAAGAAATGAGGTGTTTGGTGGAGAATTTTGGGGAAGACTGCCAGTACCCATGATAGGATAGCTTGGCAGTTCTTTGTCTATCTTATTTTCACATTCAGGAGCAAAAAGGATCCTCCTATACTTCTTTTCTCTAGATTTTTTTTTTCTTTTCTCATTTCTGGTGGTTGAGGGTTGTCACACTAACTTTGTGTTTTGAGCAAATATATATATATTCCCTAAGAATGTGAAATGGATCTGATTTAATAAATACATTTTCAGTGGTTTACATTTTCTCATGTGAAAGAGTGCAAACTTTAAGAATGATATAAGTAAAACTCCACCCAAATGACAGTCTGAACTTGTTCAAAGGGAGAGAGCTGTGTCATCCTTGCTTATCTCAACCTATCAAGGTCCAGAAGTAGGAATTTTCTTTTTTTTCAAGAAACTATTAGATGTAGACAGGTTTCTCCATACATGACAGCTTGCTGGTTAGTAATGTCTTTTACAGCATGAAAGACACCAAAAGGAGCACAATATCTTAGGGAACCTGGTTTCCCTTTTAGATATTTGGTTAAAGTACTTATTACGATATCTACAATTTAGTCCAAAATACTTCAACATAGCAGTGTTTTTTTTTTAATTAATTAATTTTATTTTATTTTGTTTTTGGCTGCATTGGGTCTTCGTTGCTGTGTGTGCTTTCTCTAGTTGCGGTGAGTAGGGGCTACTCTTCATTGTGGTGCGCAGGCTTCTCATTGTGATGGCTTCTCTTGTTGCGGAGCATGGGCTCTAGGCACGTGGGCTTCAGTAGTTGTGGCCACGGGCTCAGTAGTTGTGTCACACGGGCTCAGTTGCTCCGTGGCATGTGGGATTTCCCCAGACCAGGGCTCGAAACTGTGTCCTCTGTATTGGCAGGTGGATTCTTAACCACTGTGCCACCAAGGAAGCCCTCATTGTTGTTTTGGGCTTATGTTAGTTTAGGCTATGTTTCAGCAGTAGGGTGGTGAGTCAGCATTTAGTCAGAATGGCCGCTCTCCATAGGTGGCTACTGCAAGCACTGCAACCTCTGGTCGACATTAGACATTTTGCTAATCAGCATTATGCATGTTAGAAATCAGTGTTAATAGATAAAATTAGTATTTAATTAGCATACTGGATTTAACAGTCAATCCCTCATTAGTGAAATTAGTGGTATTTAAGATTAGTATATGGCTTGGCTAAAGACAATTGCCATTATTGCATGAAGAAGGTATAAAAAAACTACCGACCATTATAGCTTTGGGCATGGTAGCTACAGTCCTGCTCTTAAGGTTTTCAACTGATTGAATCAGGCCCACTTAAATTATCCAGGATAATATCTTTCATTTAAAGTCGACTAACTGGGCTTCCCTGGTGGTACAGTGGTTAATAATCCGCCTGCCAAGGCAGGGGACATGGGTGTGAGCCTTGGTCTGGGAAGATCCCACATGCCACGGAGCAACTAAGCCCGTGTGCCACAACTACTGAAGCCTGTGTGCCACAACTACTGAAGCTTACATGGCCTAGAGCCTGTGCTTCACAACAAGAGATGCCACGGAAATGAGAAGCCTGCGCACCAAACGAAGAGTAGCCCTTGCTCACCACATCTAGAAGCCCGCACACAGCAACAAAGACCCAACGCAGCCAAAAATAAATAAATAAATTAATTAAAAGAATAAAGTCAACTAATTATGGACTTTAATCACATCTGCAAAATGCCTTCATAAGCAGCACCTAGACTAGTGTTTGATTGAGAAACTGGGGACTGTAGCCTAGCCAAGTTGACATATCAAAAAGAGCATTGTGTCCCTTCTTGGTTTTATAAGCAGCCAAAGCAGGTTTGGTGCCACTCATTCCTGTCCAGGCCCCCTTCATGGTCTAATTAGAAAAGGTTACCAATTGTGTTTAGTCTCAAGGACGCCTTTGGTCTCTTTCATTATTCTTTTGTTCATAATTCTGAAAATAAAAAGTAATGTTTCTAAAGAGATTATGTTAAATAGCTTATCTTAACTTTTGTGTTTTTTACCCCCTTGAAAACCTGTTTGGACTTTCAAAATGGGCTTCTCCAGTTCAGTTCTCTGATGGAAAGAGGCTTTCTCTCCAAACATATTTCACTAAACAGCTGATGTGCTCTTCTGTATTCCATACAGAGCAGTGGTGGTATCCCAGAGTGAATGGCAGTGGGACAGACATAGGATTTAGAGTCTCATGGAGTCCCATGAGTTCCATGAAGCCCAAGCTCCAGGTCCTTTCTAATGAAGTCTGGAACTGCAGGCAAATTACTTAATATATTTGAACCCTTGATTCCTCATCTATAACACGGAGGCATTGACTATAGTTCCCATCAAGAATTGTTATAAAGGTCAGAAATAGTATTGAGAAAATCACTGGAACATGGTAGTTTCTTAATAGATGACTATAATCATCACTTAACCAACAATTGTACCATCTGTTATACTAAATGCTCTAATCAATACCAGAACAACAACAGCAATAACAGCAAAACAAACACCACAGCGCCAAGAGGAAGAAAAGCCTGGTGTTAATACCGCCAACATAAATATCCACATAAAACTGTCAAAGTTGTAATATTGATAAAGAACAAATGGTATTTATTATCCAGTTTGTAGTAATAAATTCTTCATGACATTGAATTTCCTTTCTACCTTCTTTCGAGTTGAGTCATGTGTATTTATGACATTTTCTAGCCTTTATTATTAGTTTCAAAGATGTCATTCTTTTTTTTTTTAAGATTCCATATATGTGTGTTAGCATATGGTATTTGATTTTCTCTTTTTGACTTACTTCACTCTGTATGACAGACTCAAGGTCCATCCACCTCACTACAGATAACTCAATTTCGTTTCTTTTTATGGCTGAGTAATATTCCATTGTATATATGTGCCACATCTTTATCCATTCATCTGTCGATGGACACTTAGGTTGCTTCCGTGTCCTGGCTATTGTAAATAGAGCTGCAATGAACATTTTGGTACATGACTCTTTTTGAATTACGGTTTTCTCAGGCTGTATGCCCAGTAGTGGGATTGCTGCGTCATATGGTAGTTCTATTTTTAGTTTTTTAAGGAACCTCCATACTGTTCTCCATAGTGGCTGTATCAATTTACATTCCCACCAACAGTGCAAGAGGGTTCCCGTTTCTCCACACCCTCTCCAGCATTTATTGTTTGTAGATTTTTTGATGATGGCCATTCTGACTGGTGTGAGATGATATCTCATTGTAGTTTTGATTTGCATTTCTCTAATGATTAATGATGTTGAGCATTCTTTCATGTGTTTGTTGGCATTCTGTATATCTTCTTTGGAGAAATGTCTATTTAGGTCTTCTGCCCATTTTTGGATGGGGTTGTTTGTTTTTTTGTTATCGAGCTGCATGAGCTGCTTGTAAATTTTGGAGATGAATCCTTTGTCAGTTGCTTCATTTGAAAATATTTACTCCCATTCTGAGGGTTGTCTTTTTGTCTTGTTTATGGTTTACTTTGCTGTGCAAAAGCTTTGAAGTTTCATTAGGTCTCATTTGTTTATTTTTGTTTTTATTTCCAAAACATGTCATTCTTAAACAATGTCTCAGTGTCTGGATTTTGCCAGGGAAACCTGCTTTTACCATACTGTTATAAGTTTGTTGTCTTTTACTTACTCAGTATTACCACATTTCTGCTAATGTTATCCACATTTTATTTTAATATTAAACATTACAAATGGGAGGTAGTAAAATAAGCCTAGCCTTTAATAATTGGCAAAATGTAATTCCTCTTTCCTAGAACTAGAGGGTATAAGCATTTTTAATTTCTGATTTTCTTTAAATCTAATATATTTTGTGCTCTGGGTCCTAAGAAATATGTACTTGAGTTATTTGATTAGTGGCAGTAAGAAAAACCAGTTGACAAGACAATATCACATTCTTTGCAAAAGGCATGATTTTATATCTCAAAATATTTTGACTTGAAACATACAAAACAATAAATTTAATGATTTCAGAGGTATCGCCATGCTGTTGGGTTTGGAGATGAATCTTCCAGATAGGGACAGCTTGAGATAAAGTTGCATATAAAAATTTGTCTTGCTTCCCTTTGCCTTCCCTGATTTTCTGTCTCCCTAATCATTGTTATTATGATTAGGGAGACATTACATAGTCCTTGAGTTAATTATGTCATGCAGTGTTCCTAACCTCACAACTGTCTTGCCCACCCCTGCCTCAAACATTAAAATGCATTCACTACATAACTATTCCCAAAGGTTCCTCTTATCAACCAAATTAAGAGTCATTCCTCCTTCCCTTCCTCCTTTCCTTCCTTCTTTCTTATTGTGGACAAATACTGATTTCTTTAGGCTCACAGCACCAAATACTACTAAGTCCTGTGGTCATTGAGATGAAAAGGCATGGTCCTTTCCTTTAGCAAGCTTACAAAAAAGTGAAGAAATGGACAGTGAAAACACAATATAACATTTCTGTAGTGGACATCTGTGTAAGGTGCAGAAAGGACTGAGTTCTCAGGAAATTCGTGGTTCCCAAGGAGGTGTTGCTTTGAGCTAATTTTTGAAGGAGGGTGACTTCAGTCAGGTTGGGCTGGTATAACAAAGTACCGTAGAGTAGGTGGCTTATAAAAAATAGACATTTATTTCTTACAGTTCGGGAGTCTGGAAGTTTGAGATCAGGTGCCAGCATGGTTGGGTTCTGATAAGGAACCTCTTCTGGGTTGCAGACTGCCAACTTCTTGATGGAGAGCAGAAAGGAAGCAAATTCTCTTGTGACTCTTATGAGGGCACTGATCCCATTCATGAGGGCTCCACTCTCATAACCTCATCTAATCCTAATTATCTCCCTAAGACCCCACCTCCTAATACCATCACATTGGGGTGGGGTGGGGGAGAGTTTCAACATAAGAATGTTTTTTTGGGGGACACAAATATTCAGTTCATAAGAGGGTGACAGAGGTTTGCCAGCCAAATAAGGTGAGGGAGGAGTGTGTGTATGTGGTGGGGGGAGACTAGGGTCTTCCTGGTGGAGGAAGTTGTATGCACAAAAGCTCAAATCTTTGAAACAAAAGCTCAAAGGTCTTTATTAGGAAAGCTGTTGATAACTCCAACTTCCATAATAATTCAGCAAAGGGGTGATGGTAGGTTGTACGCTGTGGGAAGGAGGGGGAAGAGATAAAACTCTTAGATAAGAGAAGAGAAACTTGCACTTTATCCTTTTGTTGAGGGGACTATTGAGAAATTTTAAAATAATTGTGTGAAATTAATCATGTTTTGCTGTGGAATCTCAGAGGTGTCTCAAGAATAGAGGTGAATAGGCCATTTTAGAGGCTTTGGCACTATTCTGGCTCAGGATAAAGAAGAGAGGTGGGTATTAATTTAAAAATTCATTCATCCTTCAACAAATGCTTATTGAGTATTTACAATATGCCAGGCATGGGGGCTACAGAGTGAATATGAATTATCTCTTCACTCACATTGCTTATAAGCCAGTGGGAAATTAGACAATCAAACAGACTCTTTTCATATTGTGTTTCCGATTTTCTCCTTTGGGGATACAATGTGTTGTATATGAAAGAATCTTTGGATGAGACCATCTGGGGTTCAGATTCTGCCTCTGTAGCTTTCTACTTAAGAGACCTTGGACAAGTTACTTGTCCTCATCAAGTAATATGGCCAGGATTTGTGAAGATGAGAGAAGAAAGATGTATGCAAAGGATTGAGAACAGTGCTGGTACATCTCTTAGCTCTCAGTTTAGAGCTAAAGGAAGAAAGAGGAGAGGGCTGGAGCCAGGCAGGTGATGGAAAGTGAGGGTAACATGTAGCCTAGTATTTACAACTTGCTAAGGAGGCCAACACAAAAACAGTGTTTCCTTAAGAAAGAGTCTGTCATTTTCTCCTTATTTCTTTCTAGCTCCTGAACTAGTAGCAGTCTGGGAGGGAGGGCGAGGTACATCCAACATAGAAGTTACTGTAATTTGTCTGCCATGACATGGATTGTCCCCGCTTCTCGATTTCTCCACTCCCAAAGTTGGTAACTTTTCACTTCAGCTGTTTCCCCTGATGCATACAGACATGCTTGACACAGGGGCCAATGGACTATTCTTCAATTCAGGTCAGACAGTTCACAGAGACAGGAGTCTAGTATTAAGAATATATAAAGTGGAAAAAAGAAAGCAGAAAAGACCACAATGGTCAGAGAAAGGAAATGATAAGAGAATACTATCCATTTAGAGAGAGAGTTTTAGACTGGCCCCTCTTTCGCAACATTTTACATAATAAAGGCTCGGTAATTGATAATTGTCAAAATTCATGATTCTAAGGCAGTAGAATGGTCCTGGCATTTAGCAGAATGAGAGGCAACTGAGCACAAAATTGTCTGCAAGTGAACAGTGCCCACCTGACAAACATCTCTGGGCCGGGGACAATCCATAATTGTCCTTCAAATATGGATCTCACATTAAAGAAAGAAATCCTATATAAAACAATATCAGAAAAAACAAAACAAAACAATATTAGGTCTCTCACCTGAGGATAGATTAAGATCTGAAAGGCAGTTCTTTTTGGAGATTGCAGTCCAGAAAGTCAAGAACGTTTCTTCCAGAGTTGCCACGGCAACATCTCCTTCTTATAACATGAAGGAAGATAGAGGTCATGTTGGTGGGCTGTTTAAACGTTGCTCTGATCATGTCTTTTATTTCCATGGGGGAAAGGGGAAAAAGGCAATAGGCAGGAAAAAAATAAGAATGGAAAATAAAAGAGATAAAGGGATTTTCCAAATAGATTTTGTTATTGAAGGATTCATATTAATTCAATTGGATTTAAAGTCTAATAGGAGAATCCAAAATGAAATCTCTGACACTTCAAGGTGTAATAAGTATTCAAGTATAAGATGATGCAATGGCTACTTTTGTGTTGTGGAGAGGTACTTTAAACTAGATTTGTAGGAAGAGAGGAGGCTACAAAAGCCATCACTTAAGATGTAGTCCAAGTGAAAAAACAGGTTTTCTTTAAGTTAATACAGCTTCTTTTGGTGATTTGTACTCAATATTTAAACCCACACTTTAGAATTATACAAAACCTCTGTTAAATTAGAGAATGGGATGATATCCAGCCAGGAAAATAGAAACACAGAGGTAGTTTAGCAGAATTTAGTATAGGAAACTAGTTTTCAGATATGAATTTATTGGAAAAGTTAAAGAATAAAGCGGACATTATGTTCTGTATATTTTACCCCTGTGCTCCCCAAACACACACAGAGTGGAGGGGACAGAGAGTCAAGCCAGAGATTAGCAAAAACAGGAGCTGTATCCTGGTCACCCCACTGCTGGAGGGACAAAGGGAGAAGGTAGTGGGTACAGGACTCCAGGGGCCAGGCAACCTGGTGGGAGCAGTAACCATGGTAAGGCAGACTGGCAGGATCTAGGACCACGGAAGAGACAAGTTGCTGCTGGAAATACAATCCAAATCAGAGAGGGGGAAAAGGAGGGAGAGAAGAAAAGAAGGAGGAGAGAGAGAGAAAGTTTTTTGCATTTTCCCACCAGTGCCTCCCAGGCCAAACCTAACAAGAACCTTGTCAAGGGAGCCTGGGAAGTACTATTGCATGGATCAGCCTCCATGCAGGGCACAGAAGGGCGCTGAATGGATGTTAGAGACAGGCAAATAAATCAGCAAAGGAAGTGTGGGAACATGAGAGAAGGCTAAAATTATGGACTAGTGAAAAGTCTGAATTATAAAGTACTTGAAATTACTTCAGAATGCATATTATATTCGACATTTTGTTTAGGGGGTCTGAGATTGTTCTAAAAAGGCCAATATCTTGGGTTTGAAGTCCAGAGATCCTGGGTGCTGCTTTCTAAAGTATAGAATCTGTGGCATCAAAGACAGCATCATTTAAGTTAGAGCAACTCTTTTTTAGTATCAGAATGAGATTCACCAGGATAAAAAATTTGGAGAATAGAATGAATTTCTTTCCTGAATAGCTAATTATACTTCTAAACTACTGCAAATAAATATACACAATATCCAATTCAATTTGAAGAACTGATCAGAAAAGTGATTGCAGTTGAGCTACAAGAAAAATTAGTGGAATGTTGATGCCAGCTCTATGCTAGAATCCCAGAATATCATCTTTGAATCTAGAGCAGTGTCTCTGGACAGCCTCTATGGTTACTATCTTTTCACTGCCTCTCCTTGTACTATTCTAGCAGGCAGTACTATTCTATTCTTCTAGTACTATTCTACTATTCTCGGCAGGCGGACTCTCAACCACTGCGCCACCAGGGAAGCTCCTTGATCGTTTGTTTTATCTTACCTTCCACAATGCTTAGGATAATGTGTGTATATAGTATAGCAGTATGTAGCATATAGAAGGAACACAAAAAGTAATCTACTGAAGGTCATGATCCCATGCTCTACCCACAACTCTTGGGCCCTTCAACAGCTCTGTGTCTTTTCCTCATGCTGTTCCCCATTGCCTTGAACAGGCTTTTCCTTTTATCTTTATGGAGAACTCCTTCTCTTTCAAGATTCAGCTTATATATCACTTATCCTCCCTAGCTATCTTTGGCTCTTCCTATCCCAGAAGTCTGACTCTCTGAAAGCAGAATAGGGCTTCCCTGGTGGCGCAGTGGTTGAGAGTCTGCCTGCCGATGCAGGGGACGCGGGTTCGTGCCCTGGTCTGGGAAGATCCCACATGCCGCAGAGCGGCTGGGCCCGTGAGCCATGGCCGCTGAGCCTGCGCGTCCGGAGCCTGTGCTCTGCAACAGGAGAGGTCACAACAGTGAGGCCCGCGTACTGCAAAAAAAAATAAAAATAAAAGCAGAATACATTTCTCCTTTATTTGTATTCCTACAATATATAATTCATTCTTTGTTATGTAGAAAGAACCTTTGGTGTGAGAGTCAGGCAGATTTGTGTTTGAAACTCAATTATCACTTGTGGTCTTGCATATTTTGTCTTTTTTAATGCTCAGTGTTTTGTTAAAATATGAAATTTAGGATGATAATTATTTATTTCACTGATTTCTTGAAGGGTTAAATAAAATAATAAATGTTCAGAACTTTGCCTAAATCCTGGCACATACTGGGTACTCAATTTTTATCTATCATAATGGCATTTATATTCATGTATTTTAGTTTTGTGGGCATCTATATACCTGCTATATTTTAATTGAATCTTACTTTTGTATCTGCAGAAGAAAGGACTGAAAAGGTCTATTGAATTAAATTGTTTTCTTTTTATTACACAAGTACTTCTGTGATGCTGAACACTTTATATCTGCACTATCCAATATGGTAGCCACTAGTCACATGTGATTATATTTAAATTAGTTAAAATTAAATACAATTAAAATTCAGTTCTTTATTCAAACAGTGTCTGGCAGTTACTGTATTGGACAGTGCAGATTTAAGAACATTTTCATCTTTGCAGAAAGTTCTTTTGGATGGTGCTGCTCTAGATTGCAATAGTACTGCTTCTAGCTCAGCATAATATTTCCAGCTTGGTCAGCTATCTCCTCCATCATTCTGGATCCTATATTTGTAGCAATCCAACTATGGTTTAATTTCACTTTTGAGCAGCCAAATCATACAACTAATTTATATAGAATTTACAATAAGTTAAATTACCAAGTGCTTTAACTTTTTTCTCTATAGTGCTTTCATAATATTTTGAAAGTATTGACTATACCAAGTGTTGGCAACTTTTTCTGTAAAGGGCCGGATACTAAATACTTTAGGCTTTGCAGGACATACCGTCTCTGTTGCAACTACTCAACCCTGCTATTGTAGCATGAAATCAGCCATAGACACTACGTAATAGTATGCATGTGGCTGTTTTATTTATAAACTAGGTTGTGGGCCACAGGTAGTTTCCAAGGCCTGGTCTATTTTCACAGACTTCACTGCTTCCTGTAGTGACATAGCCAGTCCTTTCTACCCTTTCCCCCTTTTTCTTTTGGATCAAAATAAGTCTACCTATAAACACTTTTAAATTGCTTTTTGCCAGACTGGAGAGAATCCAATCTCAGTTGGTACTAGGGGCTCACCTTCTCAAAGATTTCATCAGAATTCTGAAGGTTTACAGAGACCCCCCAGAAAGTAAAGAGATATTAAGAGGTGCTAACATAGTATGCTTACTGTGTACCAAGCATTGTTTAAACCCATTACACCAGTTAGCTCTTTTAAACCTCACAACAACCTGCTTTATTGATGAGGCAAAGAGGTAAACCCAATCTAGACAACCGCACAGTATTAGTCTCTACACAAGCTTGCTTCCAGGCAGTGCTTGTGTCCTTGCTTTGACCTCCAAACTCTTTTTTTTTAAAACAGGACAGTGGCTCAAGAACCACTTTTCTAAATATATTTCCCATACAAAATAATTTCAAGATATAATAATTATTAGTTCCTTGTACAATACTCTATTTAAACAAGAATTAATCAAATAGTAAGTATGTGAAAACAGCAACACCACAAAGATTGAGCCATATTACTGGTGTAATCAAACATTAGAACAGTCTTGGAACAGGCAAGCAAAATATTCAGAAGGCTGAATCATGGCTGCACACCTAACTGATTTCAACCATGACTTGTACACTGTGAGACAGCACAGATACCTTATGCAGATGGTTCAGTAGCAGAATGGCACTTGGTTTGCTCTTAATAGAAGCAACATAAATGCAACTGACAATCTAGAGACAGACAACGGCCTTATTCACATGCTGAAAATCAGGTTGTGTCCCTCCAGTCCACACTCCATTCACTGTGCAGTCTGTCGATGAGTAAACACATAGTGCAGGATTCATTCAGTGGGATCTAGGCCTCGTGGTCTAAGCAAAATCAATTCTTGGTTGATACTGCAATACCATGGGGTATGGGGGTATGACTGATACGAAGGGCCATCCTGAGGGCAGACTTGTGAAGCTGAGCAGTTCAGACACCGAAAGTTTTTGCCTCTTAGTCTCCATCTTGTCATGTAGATGAACTCCATAGTATGGTCCTTCCCCATAATTTCACCATTGCACAGCACATTCAACTCATAAGAACTTGGAAGTTTTAGTTTTAAACTTAGAAATTTTTTAATAGTTCCCATAGTTATATGTGTAGAGCACCAAATGAATTTCTTCATTAAACCCTTTACTACATTGTCCCCTGATTGTCCATTATTTCATAAACAATCTAGACATATAGCAATCTATGGGTCACTTCTGTGATAGTCTTTATCATCTTGATTTTCCTCACCTTCATCTACTTTAGGCTTGTCAACTTTTGAAGTATCATCTTGTCCATTTTCTTGAGGCTTGTTTTTCTTCCAAAATTCAGACTCCCACTCAAGTTCTTATTCTCGTAGTAGTGACAAACTTAAATATAATTTCCTCTAATGTGTTATCCAACTTCAGCGTTTCTAACGGGTTTGTCTCATGAACCTGTTTGCCACACCTTGGGCAAATCATTGCTGTCTTCAAAGTGCTGGACAATACAAGTCTTACAGAAGGTATGGAGGCATTCTGTCACTGTAGCTGGCTTGATCAGATACAGATATAGCAGGTAAAGATTGAAATGTAAGGATTGATGTAAGGATAGAAGTGTTTCACCAGGTGTTTCCTCTGGGTAGCCATTCGTGGTTAGCTAGGACTGGCTCTAGTAGTTCAGGCAAGCAGAGGTATGAAAGTATGATCCCAGGAGCTGGTGTGGAGTTCCCAACTGGATATCCTGAGGCATGAAAACTGAAATCCAGACTTCTCATGAGATCGCTGGTCGTCACTCCTTTTGGTGATTCTGCTTTCCCATACAGTTCTGGAGGCTGGAAGTCTGAAATCAGGAAGGCACCATGGTTGGGTGCTGGTGAGAACCTTCTTCTGGTTTGCAGGTGGCCGACCATGGTTGTATCCTCACACATGTGAAGAGCAGAGTAGAGGAAGCAAGCTGTCTCATGATTCTTTGGCTGCACTGCAAGACATGTGAGATCTTGGTTCCTTGACCAGGGACCGCTGGACCACCTTCAAACTCTTTTTTTTTTTTTTTTTGTGGTACGCGGGCCTCTCACTGTTGTGGCCTCTCCCGTTGCAGAGCACAGGCTCCAGACGTGCAGGCTCAGTGGCCATGGCTCACGGGCCCAGCCGCTTCACGGCATGTGGGATCTTCCTGGACTGGGGCATGAACCCGTGTCCCCTGCATCGGCAGGCGGACTCTCAACCACTGCACCACCAGGGAAGCCCCAAACTCTTTTTTAATCTGAATACTCTCACTCCCTGCTCTTGTTGCTCCCTGAGGCCTTCACTCATGCACATCCCCCAAACTCAGGAGATTAGCATAAATTCTTCAAAGCTCTATAAAAGACAGGAGTGTAGTTGTCTTCTAGTAGCTTCTTGTAAGCTACAAAAATCTATTCTTTTGGTGAACCCACTGGACATAATTTTAGTCCTCTTTTACTTGTCCTTTCAGCGTTTGACATGGTGGTCACTCCTCCTTGAAGTCTTTTCTCCGACCCCTGTGATGCCCACATCTGGCTTTCCTCCCATCCTTCAGGCCAGTCTTTCTCAGTCTCTTGGAAATCTTCTCTTTTAACCTTTAAAGACTGGTCTCCCATTCTTACTTTCCTCCCTCCTCTGCACACTTTCTCTGGGTGATCTCATAAGCCCTACTGCTTTAACTATTATTTGCATGAGGATGCTTCCCACATCTTTATCTCCAGAACTTCCTGAGCTCCAGTCTTACCATCCACGCAAGCAACTTGTCCATCTGGGTGTCTCATGAGCACATACAGCTCAGCATTTCTCAAACAGAAATAATTATTTTCCCTCTTAAGCCTGCTGTTTCTCTTATATTGCCTTCCTTTTTGAATAGATTTCCAAGCTGCATATCTGCTTGTCATCTGATTCCTCCTCTGACAGCCCTACCAATTACCAAGTCCTGGAAATTTTTTTTTTTAAATAAATTTAAAAAATTTTTGGCTGCATTGGGTCTTCTTTGCTGTGTGTGGGCTTTTCTCTAGTTGTGGCGAGCGGGGGATACTCTTCGTTGTGGCATGTGGGCTTCTCATCACAGTGGCTTCTCTATGTTGCGGAGCACAGGCTCTAGGCGTGCGGGCTTTCAGTAGTTGTGGCGGGCGGTCTCAGTAGTTGTGGCTCATGGGCTTAGTTGCTTCACAGCATGTGGGAACTTCCCCGACCAGGGCTCGAACCCATGTCCCCTGCATTGGCATGTCCATGTCCCTTCTTAACCACTGCACTACCAGGGAAGTCCCAAGTCCTAGAAATTTTGAATTACTTTGGGAAATCACTTTCAAAACCACTTATGTCTCACTTTTGTAACTTCCACTTGCCCACTTGTCTGTATTCCTGACCATCTCATAATTGGCCTTTCCTTCTATCAGTCTAGCTCTCCTTCCAGATAACTAGTCCTCATGATGCAGTCTGAGAGGTCATCCCAGTATGCAAATTGAACCATGTTATTTTCCTGCTTGAACTCTTCATTGGTTTCCTGCTGCTCTTAGAATTGTGAATTTCATCAGCGACCAACAAGACCCTTCATGATCCTATCCCTTCTTACCTCTCCAGCACATCACAGTGTGTTCCTTTTCACCCTGTGCTCTGTTCATAGTGACCTTGAAGTCTTTGCATAAGCTCTTTCCTCAGCTTGGAACACATTTCCCTCAATTTGGCCACCTGGCCAACCCCTGCCCATTCCACTTTTTTTTTTTTGGTGAGACAGACCTGTGCTTAGATGTTGCTTGCTCTCCATGCCTTCTGTGACTTCTGAGGTGCCTTCTCTAGTCCCTCAAACCAGGGTTAGGTGCCTCCTCTTTACTCTCACAGCACCTGTAACTAGTCCTATTCAGCATCTATCCTTCTAGGTTGCAATTGCCAAAGGTTGCTTATCTTTCCCATAGACTAAACTCTGGGAAGGCAGGGTTGGTCTTTCCTGCTCTTATAGCCCTACTGCTTGCACAGTGCCTAGTAGAAGCTCTATACATATTTAATAACTGAAAAAAAAAAAAGATCAGAAAGAGGAAGCTAGGAATATGGGCTCTGGAGTGAAAAAAAAGAAAAAAACCCATGGGTTTAAATCCCACCTTTGCTCCTAATAGTTATATGACCACTGCTACTTGCTATATGACTTATGTTGACCTCCTGAAGCCTCAGTTTTGTCATATGTAACATGGGAATAATAGTAAAACCAAATTTACAGAGTTGTTTTCAGACTTCTGTGAGATAAAGCATGCAGATCAATTAGCCCTGTGACTGGAACATGGTCATTGCTCAATAAATGTCGCTGTTAGTAGTACCGTCCTTGCAAGGCACACAATGTCTAAAACCAGACTGCCAGGATTCAAATCCTGGCTTTAAAAGCGTAAACAGACTCACAGATACAGAGAACAAGCTAGTGGTTGCCAGAGGGGAGGGGGTGGGTAGGATGGGCGAAATAGGTGAAGGGGTTAAGAGGTACAGATGACCAGTTATAAAATAAAAAAGTCACATGGGTGTAATGTACAGCACAGGGAATATAGTCCATAATTTTGTAATAGCTTTGTATGGTGCGTAATCTATAAAAATATTGAATCAGTATGTTGTACACCTTAAACTAATATAATATTGTAGTTCAACTATATTTCAATTTAAAAAAAAAACCTGGTTTTACATCCTACTAGGCATGGGACCTTGGGCAAGTCGTTAACCTCTCTGTGCCTCAGTGTCCACATGGTTAAAATGGGAAATTAACAGCATATGCCTTAAGGTATTATTGTGAGGGTGAAATGAGCGACTGTGACAAAGATTCTCTCCTTGACCAAACTTTATAGTCATGTTCTTTTGAGCCCTCTGCTCAACTAAACCTGACCCTTCGGACTTCTGTCTCCATCCTTGTAAAGTCTAGTTTTAGCAAGAATCCTGTCAAGTCAGTTTAGCAAGAATACTCCACTCTTGATATCTGATCACTCTTGACATATGATCAAATTCCTCATCACCCACCATCTCCCTGGTGATGTCTGATCACCCTTACCTGCCTTCAGCAAGAATCCTGTTAGGTTGGTGTAGCAAGAATTATGCTACCCTCTGAGACAGTTTTTCATCCACAGACCCCTCTACTTTTCTCCTAGGCTATAAATTCCAGTTTTTAACTTGTTGCATTCAGAATTGAGCCCAGTTCTATATTGAGATATTTTTTCTCCTATTGCAGTAGTCCTGAATAACAATCTGTTTTTATTGTTTAAACTACTGTCGGGGTCTGGTTTTTCTCTGACACCTGGCATACTATGTCAGGCTATGGGAACATTTGCCATTATTATTGCCTGTATAAAAAGGAAACTGCCCTTGCCTAAAGGAAATAGTAAAGTTTAATTTTTGTTTTTAGCCTCTTTCTGGAAGGGTAAGAAATATAACAGGAGCTGACAGTATTGTTCCAAATGAAAAGTAAAACACTGTCAATCTTTTAGACATTGGGCCCATTCAGTGCTTAGCAGCAGATGATCATAAAAACCTAGATGTTTTTCACAAATCAGATTATATAGGGATTTGTGACCAAACCTTCACTTTCTCAGGGATTTTCTGGTATTATGCAGTGAAAAATGCTGTGTTTTGCAAAGCTCAAAACTCATGGTATCACATGGGTAAAAATTATTTACAGGTAAGTTCAGTTGCTGTGGAATCATTTAAAATATTTTATATGATCAAAGAAGATGCTGGTAGGTTGCTTTAATATGTGATTTTTCAAATGTATAATAATGCTTTCTTTTTCTGAATTTCCACCATCCCTAGTCTTTCACTTCATGAAGAAGCATATACAACTCAGTTCTAGTCTTTTGTATTAACTCTCAGATAAACAGAATTTTCATGTCGGTTTTGGAAGTTTTCAAGAGATGTGTTTCTTATGAGAGCCTAAGAGCTGGGGGTAATTAATACACAAATGAACAAATAGTAGAAGGGAGTGATATATCAATGTCAGAATTCTGTAAGTATCAAATAACTTTTCTACAATTAGAAGCAGCATGCTTTATGATTTTAGTCACTGAATAAATAAACAGGGAGCCTGCGAAACACTGAGTCTTATAGGTGAGAATGAGTGTGGGAACCAAGGAGGTAGAAGTCTGTAAGAAGCCCTAAGCTCTAACATACTAGTTTAAAGAAAAAAAATCCCTAGGAGAAGGAACTGTCATGAAAAGAGGTTAAACTTGTATAAATATGGTGACTCTATTTTTATCTCCTTGCATTAATTGAAAGCTGTTTTTTTGTCTGATAACATTTCCTTTCCAGTAGAAAATACTTACTAGGAGACAGTTTTCCACAGGTCTCTTGCGTTTCTGCATATCCTGTGAGTAGAGGCAATGGCTGCCTTTGTCTAGACTATCTTTTCAAGGATATTTGTATAGCAAACAGCCTTGGAAGATAAGATAGTGTCTCCCTTCAGAACAAAGGGCAGGCTCATCACAAAACGTTTGGGTTCCCAAAGCTCAGGGCTCCTCTTCTGCATTTCCAACCTGCTGAGTGTGCAGGTGTTTCCCTTGTCATCCCCATGAGGGAATTACATGTCCTGAAATGACACAAGAAAATGATAATATTCTGGCTACTACTATTGCTATAAAACTATCTATATATCTTTAGATATCTGTATCTATATATATCTATATGTATAGATATAAAGGAATCTTGTTTCTTCTGCCAGTACCCACGAAACTGTGTGTGGCAGCTAATTTGCTGCTTGCAAGTAGGATTAAATCTCAGAACCCTTCAAAATTCTTGACAATACTTATGTTCTATTTCCAGAAAGAAAATTTATATATTCTTTGCTCTCCCATAATAATTTCTTGTTTTGAGTTTCCTTTACATGATTTTTTTCTCATTCCTTGTCTCAGCCACCTATAAACAACATATAGAGATTTTCCTACCATTCTTAATGATTTACTGCATCACTGATCTCTCTTTCTATTACCAGTACTGAAGCACCTCCCTTGGGAACATCTTTATACTCCCTTTCCAGATTCTCAGATGCCTCAGTTCCAGTGGCCTCCATTAAAAAAAATTACTTAATTACCTGGTTTGAACTTAGTTAAACTAAGTCAGACTTAGTCAAACATCAGTCAAAACTCCACTGCCTGCAAGATTTCAAATTTTGAAATTTCCTCTTCTCACCACGACCTCGTCTTTTTCCTCTTCTACTCTATCATTCATCCTTAACTAGCTCCTGGCCTCATCTTTTCTTTTAGTCCTTTGATATACTTCTCTCAATTCTCGCTTTACTTAATTTTGATTATAATATTGAGTGCTAAATACTCTGTTGTGCAAACACTCTTTTCTCACAACAAATTAGGAGGATAGGCACTGTTACGATCTTGATTCCTCAGACTAAAACTTTGAGACTTAGGGGTGAAATAAAATTCCCAACACTACAGAGGTAGCAAGTTACAGAACAGGGGCTTCATTTAAAGGCTGATAAACTCTAGATCTATATCTGATTTCTGGCTTTACCACCTATTTTGTAACGATAAACTTTTAAAGTCCTATAGGCTACTCTGTAGAGTATTAGACTATTGTATATTGCAAAATAAAGTAAAAAATCTGGATAAATGTACCTATAAAATCCCTGCTACTTTCAGATTCATTCTACCATTGAGCAACTTTTTTTTTTTTTTTTTTTTTTTTGCGGTATGCGGGCCTCTCACTGTTGTGGCCTCTCCCGTTGCGGAGCACAGGCTCCGGACGCGCAGGCTTAGCGGCCATGGCTCACAGACCCAGCCGCTCTGCAGCACGTGGGGTCTTCCCGGACCGGGGCACGAACCCGCATCCCCTGAATCGGCAGGCAGACTCTCAACCACTGCGCCACCAGGGAAGCCCCCATTCAGCAAATTTTTGATCACAGGTTGTTGTTGACTTTTTATCATATTTCTCACAATGATTGTTTAAAATCTTCTCCAAATTCCTCAAGCCTCCAATTCTATACTAGTCTCTCTGGTTTGAAGTCATCAGTAGAAGCTCTCAGTTCATTCCACTGAGGTTCATTCTCTTTCTCTTTCTTACTTCTTTCTCTCAGGATGCAATATCTTCCAAGCCTAGACCTTCCATCTGTGGTACATTAAAAAATTACTCTTACTCCTATAACTGCCAGGGCTTTATTTGCATTTTACTTTCTTGTATTTGGATTTCACTCCCTTCACTCACTGAAATGTGGGTCTCAGAAATACTGGTCGCAAAAATCAGTAAGTATTTTATAAACACTCAATTTAATCCCCTTCTGTTAGTTATCATTTTCACTACTTCTGTATAGCTTTTGATACTCCTTGTTTCCAAGTAAAAGCAAATGGCCAGGACTCCAAGCAAGGTCTCTGAATTTGGAACCAGCTTTGAACTTGGACTCTTCAACTAAACTAGCTATGAAATCTTAAATTTTAACCTCTCTGAGCCTTAGTTTCCACATCTCCAAATGAGAACTTTTATATATACCTTCAGGTTTCTTAGGAAGATAAAATGAAATTATAAAGTTCTGAGCATGTTTCTGATGAATAAGGAATCTTCAGTAAATGACAGCTATCTCTGTTATGTCATTAACACAGTGTCTGATACATAGTAATTTGTTTCTGTTTTCCTCCCCTAACTTCTCTTATTTTATGTGATGTTTCATATTATTTGTTTTCCATTTACTTTTTGGACAGATATTTTCTTCTTTCGTTGGTCTTGTCTTCTTCTAACTCTATGTTTCCAAACTTAATCCTTAGACCACTTATTTTATCTTTTTATAGTTGTGTCTTTGTCCAGTTGTATCCTCTCCTGCATTTTCTACTATCATATTTATGCCAGGGATATCACGATCTGTGTCTCTAGTGCCATGTATTTTAACTCAAAGATTATAAAATTACAGAATACTTGAGCACATGATCATTATAAAAATTCAAATAACATAAATATATAAAGAGTAAAACATGAAATTTCCTCTCCCCACCAACATCTAGTCTTACAACATCTGCTATGTCTCTTGGGTTTAGAGGGTGGGACATGTGTTATTATGCGGATTTTTCCGTGCATTTGTATCCAACCAATAAGCAACAACATACAGGATTTGATTTTTTAACATAATGTAATCCTGAATTCTCAATCTGCATTTCCATTTTCCTGTTATAAACTTTCACCTGGGTATCCCAGTGGAAAATTGACGTGCAAGCTGTACAAAACTACACTCATGTCCCTTCCTGAACAGCATCTACTCCTGACTTCTCTGTCTGCCTGGTCCTTGTGGATAAACTTAGTCACTTTGCCATCTCCCTCTCCTTTATCCCCCACCACATCAAACCGTTTGCCAAGTTGTATAAATTCCAACTCTATGGTGTCTCTTTTGTCCTTTTTCTTAAATTCTCTGAGATATTTTGGATCACACTGATAGTGTGATTCAGACTACCAATTTGTGTAAGAATTGCTTTGTATTTCAGTTTTGTAGGAAAGGTTTTTCTCCCTTCCTAGACCAGTGCCAAGTTTTAGATTCTTGTTTGTTCTTCCATTCTGTGTTTCCCCCATCACACTTTAATTCTTTATCACACTCTCTGCTTTTGCTACTGCAGTAGAAGTTCTTCAAGAGCAGAGACCACATTCCTCACTTTCAGTTTCTTAATAGGTTCTCCATCTTGGACATTTATGTTCCCTTTTCAGTGCTAAATCAAACAATGGTGCTTCTTACCACTGATTTTTAAAAATTTTTATTGGGATATAGTTGATTTACAATGTTGTGTTAGTTTCAGGTGTACAGCAAAGTGAATCAGTTATACATATACATACATCCACTCTTTTTTAGATTCTTTTCCCATAGAGGCCATTACAGAGTATTGAGTAGAGTTCCCTGTGCTATCCATATACAGTAGGTCCATATTAGTTATCTATTTTATATGTAGTAGTGTATATATGTCAATCCCAGTCTTCCAACTTATCCCTCCCCCCTTACCCCCCCCAGTAACCATAAGTTTATTTTCTACATCTGTAACTCTATTTCTGTTTTGTAGATAAGTTCATTTGTAGCCTTTTTTTAGATTCTCCGTATAAGCGATATCATGATTTTTTTTTTGCTATACAGTAGGTTCTCATTAGTTATCTATTTTATGTATAGTAGTGTATATATGTTAATCCCAATCTTTCAATTCATCACCCCCCCACCATTGATTTTTGAACTTGATTTGATGAAGTGTGGGAATTTTCCCACCTCTAGTGTCTTCCTGCCTTAGGCTGTTCTGCACATCTTGGCAGAAAATATTCATAAAACCCAGCTCCAATCATGTCATTCTTTTGCTGAAACTGTTTGTTGGCTCCCCACTGACTACTGAATATGTATACAGTTCTTCTCTTGGTGTCAAGGCCTTTCATGATATGACTCCAAAATATCTGTCTGGTTTATCTACTCCCAGTTGTCATTCCCTAAGCTCTAGATTACTCATATTTCTCCCAGTCCTTGCCAGTCAAGTTTTCATAGGCCTTATTCTCTAGCTTTGCTGTCTTCCTAAGACTCTCTCTATATTTAGGAGCCCTGCCTCCATCTCCATTTATAGATATTCTACCCATCTTAAAGCTTCATTTCAAATGACACCACCCATAATCCTGCTGGAATTAATCATATTTTATCTTTTTTTTCCCAGCTGTTTGGGACTTTGTCAGCAGCAGCTCTATCTTGGTCATCTGTGTACCTCTTGCAATGTCTTGCACGGTGCGTGGATATATGGAAAATTAGGTGTCAGGAGTTGCTGATGGAGGCAAACAGATAACTTTTGGGGGGTGGGTAACTACTTCTGGAGGGAGAAAATAGGGAATAATAGCAATTAATTAATGAATTTTAAATTTATCCAATACATATTTATTGGATAGATACTCTGTACTGGGCACTGTACTAGGCACTGAAATGTGATGGAAAATGGGCAACATTACCTCTGTCCTTAAAGAGTTTAAAATTAAGAAAAGAAAACAATTGTAATAAATAATTAAAATAAAGAGTAGTAGAGGAAGTATAAGGTACAGTGGGGACACATAGCTGAAGAGTCTGACCTGTCTACTGAGGATGGGGGAAGTGACAAAGTGAAGGAAATATAGGGTCTAGCCACAGACAATGGGCTAGGTGTGGCAGATTGTTTCATACAGAGAAAATAGTAAGTCTGATGGCCTTGTGGTTAGAATTCATGGGACACGTGAAACAAGTTTGGTGCAGCTGGTGTATAGGGTAAGCAGAGTGGCAAGAGACATAGTGAAGAGGTCCAATCACAGAACCATGTAAACTATGGTAAGGAGTTTGAATTTTTCCACTAAGGACAATAAAAAACCATTAAAAGATTTTGAAGCAGGGAATGACTTGATTAGATTTATGTTTTGACAGTTTCCTTTTGGTGTGGAAATAGAGGTAGAATAAATTCAAGGAGATATATTGAAAGTCTGTTTTAGAAATCCAAGCAAGGTAGAGAGAGAGAGAGAAAATATGAATGAATGATGACAATTACTTATCTTAGGGATGTAGCTGTGCAGATTTGAAAAATGTTTAGGAGCCTGCACAGCATAATAGTTAAAAACTATGGCTTTCTGAATTTTCACTTCATATTTTTTAGGTGAACAACATGGCAAGTTAGCTAACATCTCTCAGGTCAAGTTTCCTCATCTCTAAAAATGGGAATAATAAAGAATTCAACTACATAATGCACGTAAAAGCTTTTTGCACAGCCCTTGGCACATAGTAATCACTCAATAAAATATTACTTATTATTAGAATTAACACAACTTGAGTGACTGGGAAGGATGAGGGAGAAGATGGAGACAATGAGATCATTCAGACTGTGGTTTACTTATTGAGTGGATAGTGATGCCATTCAATGAAATTTGGAAGCAAGTGTTGAGGAGGGGTGGGAAGACAATGAGTTTGAGTGAAGATGTAGGAATTAGCTTAACAGGTCTGGAATTCAGGAGAGAGATTTGAAGTTACTTACATAAGGGTATTTCTTGAAAAGATTGGCAGGTTTCTATCTTCTCCTGTCCTTATTACCTCGCAATCCATGTTGCATTTGTTCCCACTACTCTATAGGAAGTGGAGTGCTCTAGTTGCTAATTTAATTCATGTGAGTGGATGGGAATGTCTGGGGAGTAGGTGTGGTGTGAGAATAGAAGAAGGTGCAGGGAACCCTGGGAACACCAACTTCTAAGGGGTGGGTAGAGGAACAGGAGGCTGTAAAGGAAAAGGGAGTGTGTAACCAGAAGGAAAAACCAGGAGACAGTCATGCCACAAAGCCAGGCAGAACAAGTATTTCCAGAGGAGGGAATGGTCAGTTGTTCTGTTGAGTGTAAAGAAATGTAAGGTCTAAAAATTATTAACTGGATTTAGCAATGATGATGTTAATGATGAACATTGTCATAGAGTGAAACTTTGCATAGAGTGGTGAGGACAGGAGAAAGATCTGAGTAGACTGAGACCTGATTAGGAAGTGAGAAAATAGAATCCTGGCAATGCTTTCAAGAAATTTGGCCGTGGAAGGGTGAGAGAGAACAGGAGCTGAAGAGGGAGATGAGGGTAGAGAATTTGTTTTGTTTTGAAAAATGGGGTGAATATTAGCATATTTAAGTGAAGATAAGAAGGAGGTGGTAGAAAGGTAGAAGTGTAGAGGGCCAGGAAATTAGAGAGAAACAGGTGAAGATAGAGCAGAGAGGCCCATGAAAACACTCTGGAGTTGAAAGATGATAAATTAGGGATTCCAGCATGATGAGCCAAAATAAGTCCATCGTGGCATTTTGGTACACAATCTTTCCAAAGGGCTTCCCTGGTGGCGCACTGGTTGAGAGTCCGCCTGCCGATGCAGGGGACACGGGTTCGTGCCCCGGTCCGGGAAGATCCCACATGCCGCGGAGCGGCTGGGCCCGTGAGCCATGGCCGCTGAGCTTGTACGTCCGGAGCCTGTGCTCCGCAACGGGAGAGGCCACAGCAGTGAGAGGCCCGCATACCGCAGAAAACAAACAAACAAACAAAAAACAAACACAGTCTTTCCAAAGATAAAAGGGCTTTGGACTAAAGTAAAGCAATTTCTGTGGCTCTGTTTTATAGTAGGTGATTTCACGAAGGTCATGGGGTGAGACTCACATTTATGAGAAGATGAAAAGAGGAAGCTTTTAGAGAGGTTATGTTTGTACTTATAGAAGCAAAGAGTTTCTTCAGAAATGGCAATAGAGAATGAAGAGACATCAAACGTCTGAAGAACTGACTTGCTTGATCATCTAGGAGACTGGTCTTGGACACTTTTTGGCAAAAAATGTTGCATATGAAAGAATGTCTAGATGTAATCAATAATCAGACTTTGAGGAAGGAGGATCATAAAGAAACTTCTCTTGAAGAACAATAACTGAAGCTGAGTAGGATTGATATATGTACATATTTTACATGACATATCCCAAGGGAAAGCAAATTATTTTGTAAGAATTTTAGAGAAATACAGTGTCTGTTTTCTTTTAGATTGTGAGGCAGCACAGACAGATCTGTGCTAATTTCAGAGAATGTTTTATTTATCTGCCACTTCTTTAAAACCTTCTATCTCCCAACCATGCACATTCTATATTTTTGACAAATGGGCCTTTTGTGCACAAACTTCATAATCAAATTGGTTCAAGAATAAATTGCTGAAAGTGGAACTTTCTTACATTAGCCCTTGTGACAGCTAATGAAGATGAATGGGATAAAGCAGGACTTCCCTTTATGAAGGAGGAGCTCTCATTCCCCACTGTGTTGGCTAAAGGCAAATTTGTTTGCAAAGGTAAAAAATCGAATAATCTAATTGCTTAATTCTTGTGGAAAGCTATTGTCAGACAGCCTGCTCAAATACACAGACATTTGCTAAAGAAGCAAGTGTAAAACTCTTGCATACACATCCAGTAGAAACCTCAATTTTTTCTCCATTGGACATTTGATCAGAAAATGTTTATATTTGATCTGAAGAAAAAAGAATTCTCTCGATTTCACTGATGTTCAGATTAACTATCTGAACAAACATTTCTGGTTGCTTTAATTCTGGGAAATAAAGACCATAGTTGGAATTGTGGAATGACTAGAACTATGGAGATCATAAGCAAATTTGAGAATGGTTCTTGTCCTCAGCTAATACAACAGCCAAGTATATGAAGCAATTGGAACTCTTATACACTGCTGGTAGGCATCACATCGGCACAATTACTTTGGAAAATTGTTTGGCAATATCTACTAAAGGCAAATATATACCTACACTATGGTCCAGTAATTTCAGTCCTGGCCATTACCCAACAAATTATTTGTATGAGAATGTTCATTATTGCCATTAGTCAGCATAGCCCCAAACTAAAAGCAACTTAAATATCCTTCTACAGAATAGAATAGAATACCTGCATAACAATCAAAAAGAACGAGCTATCGACCAAGGAACAACATAGCTGAATCTTAAAAACAATGTTGAGTGAAAGAAGTCAGAGGCAAAAGAATACACACTATATCTGTATGGTTCCATATTTTTAAAAGTTCAAATACAAGCAAGATGGATGCATGAGGATAAAGGTTAGAATGGTGGTTACCCTTGGTGGCGGACATTGACCTGGAGGGGGCACAAGAGAACCTTCTGTAGTGCTGGAGATGTCCTAGACTCCAGTGTGATTATAAGAGTAGCAATTAAAAGAGGGTTATACATATGTAAAGATCCACTGAGCTGTATATTTCAAATTTGTACATTTTACAATATGTTATATTTCAATTTTAAAAATGGACCATTTCTCCACATCAGTGACTTTTTTTAAGCCTTTTTATCTACAGAGAGGGCAAAAGAAGGCAATTATCAGGGCTTGTCTCCTTGACCATGACTTTGCTGGCCTTGGATGTTTTCAGGTAGATCAGACCAAGTGACAAAACATCACTAAACTGAGTAATTGATTTTCGGTTAGGAGGTAACAACTGAAACAACTGAATATTTATTGGATTTAAAGTAGTTATTAAAGATAAATTTGATTTACAGAGCCGCAGAAGCTTTGAGAGCATTCTGTAAACAACTCTTTTTGAATTTGTTCTATCCATGAATCAATAGTCACAGGCCTGTGACCTTGACCACCTCTTTGTCTCTTAGTTTGTGGCCTTATTTACCCTTATCTAAGCTTTCTAGAGGTCCTTCATAGGCTCTGTCAATGGCCAGATTTCACCTTCCTTACACTTTGACCCATGAACTTTGGAAATACACAAGGAGATAGTGTTGCACTTTAGAAAATACAAGAAAATTAAAATGTCTGGAATTTTAGAAAATATTGCAGTGTAGGGGAGGCAGCTAATTTTCACAACAGCAGTCTATTCTATCAATAGATGATGAAGCCTGCATGGAGCAGGATGATGGCTCTCTGTTTCCGGTGTGGTTGAAGAAATTGACTTGCTTATAGCAAAACACCCTCAGGATGAAAGTCAGGAAGAATTGGAGAACGGGAAAGGACCTTAGATCAACTTAATCTCATTTTTCCAAAAGCATGAAAACCATGCAATTGAGTAAGGATATTTATTACACCTGTTTATATTTAATCCATTGAGAAGGACAAAGCACATGCCCTGACATCACTAGAAGGAAAATAATACTTTTTACCCCTATTATATTTTAATGATTATCTGTGCAATGCAGGTATATATTATGATAGCAAGGAAGACAGACTTTGGAGTTGGAGCAGTGATGCTGAATCCAGCCTCTGTACCCCGACACTGAATTAAATCTTGGAGACAGAGTTTTGGGTGAAGTAGAAAAGAATAGCTCGGGCTTCCCTGGTGGCGCAGTGGTTGAGAGTCCGCCTGCCGATGCAGGGGACACGGGTTCGTGCCCCGGTCCAGGAAGATCCCACATGCCGCGGAGCGGCTGGGCCCGTGAGCCACGGCCGCTGAGCCCGCGCGTCCTGAGCCTGTGCTCCACAACGGGAGAGGCCACAACAGTGAGAGGCCCGCGTACCGGAAAAAAAAAAAAAAAAAAGAATAGTTTTATTGCTCTGCCAGGCAAAGGGAGCCACAGCAGGCTAATGCCCTCAAAACTGTGTGTCTTGACCTGGAGGGGATAGTGAGGAGTTTTATAGTAATGGTTCAAGGAGAGTGTGATCAGCTCGTGGACATTCTTCTGATTGGTTGGGGGTGAAGTAACTGGGAGTCATCATCATCAACCTCTGATTCCAACGGGTCTGAGGTCTCCGTGCTTGTGGGCAGCATACAGTTAACTTTTCCCACTTAGGGGGTGGTTCAGTATCTTCGAAACAGCTCAAAGATATTCTTACGTATATCCCTTGAGGGGGAACCAGGAAGGACCCTGCCCCAAGGCTGCACTATTGTTTCTTTACTATTCCTCCCTTGTCTTTGCATCCCCTTCCCTTGTTTAATTAGCAACTGTTTGAACCTGCCTGTTGGAACTCAGAGAAGGTCATGGAGGCTGAATGAAGCCTGTTTCCTGTAATCAAGAAATGGGGGGACACAGAAAGCCTTTTGTGCCTAGGAGCTCCACAGAGTCCAGCTCAGTTTCAGCAGGGAGTTCAGGGTTTGCTGTTTATTGGTTATGTGATCCCTTGCAAGTTACTTAACTTCTTCAAATCCCATCTCCTTTATTGCTAACGTGGAGCTTATAGTAGTGAGTTGACAAACGTAGCACTTAGCACTTAGTAGAACAAAGCCTGGTACATCTTAGCAGCATAAGCATTACTAATCATTATCATCAAATAATAATAACAACCACAACATAATTATAACAACTACTATTTATTAGCTTATATTTGTGTAGTGGATCTAATGTAAACAAGAAGTATGTGAGACTGCCAGTGTGTGTTAACGCCAAGCTCTCCCTGTCCTTTTTTATCCCTTAGCCCACTGTGTTTATCCTCCATACAGAATTGAACCAATTTATATAATGGTTTTAGAAGTGAGGTAAATAGGATGAGATTCATTAGTGTTGGACTGATTTGTGCCTAGCAACCCTCTGGGAAATTTCTTGACAGCTAAGTCATCTAGTCCCCGTGGTACCAGTTAATAGAAAACGCTTCATCTATAGTGAATTCATTTGTCATTGTAGTTGGGAACATTCAATTTTCTCATCTTTTTTATTTGCAGCTGCACTAGGCTCAGAGTGTTCCAACATTTTTATTTTAAAGGTATTGTTTACATTTGAAATTATCATTCAGAGAAGCCAAATCTCTTCCTAGTTGCGAGGCAAGGTAATGACTTTGTAGCTCCATTAAAATATGACAGTAGTGCAGCTATGGGAGCTGGTGGGGCTCAATGCGTCTGCTAAGCTAGAATAAAGTACGTGTGTACCTGAACTTCTGTATATTAATTAGATAGAAGTATTCATCTGTATTAAATTTGAACATTATAATCTTGACTCATATTATTCAGTGATGTTAGGTGAATGAACAAGTGTACCAACTAAAACTAGTGCCCATATCTATGACTGTGATTGAAGCTGTATGACACCAACCTAAATAATAACTTTAATTTAAAAATTAAAATATATATTCATATCATTTGTTCCTTGTCGACCAAAATACCCATTTGTCTGGTTCAAATGCTTATGGCTTAATTAGTGATTTTGTTATTATGGAAAAACTATCTAAATGTGAATTACAACTAAAGCATAGTTTTGATTTTATGGATCTAGAATAGAGATAATTCTTTTCTCTGGAGAATCATTCTTTGAAACTGGAGCTTGGATTTGGAAAAAAGGGGAAAATTTGAATTTTATGGTATATTTAAAAGAATAATCCTAGAGACTAAAATTTACTTTCATTTATTTTATGCCAGTAATAGACATAAGACTATGGACATGAAAATACTCTGAATATGGATATTAAGATCCTTCAATCTGTTATCTAGTATCCCTTCTGAAGCAAGTGTTTCCACTAGAACATACCGTACTCAAATTGTTTGAGTCACTAAGGCATCCATTGACTCAACTCTACTTGTTTTTATACCATCGCCTTTAGATGATACAGATTTTTAAAAAACAAAGCTAACAGGGAAGAAAAAAAAGAATGTTCCGTAAGAAGACACGGAAAACAAAAAGAACTTTAAATTATGGTAGGTCTGTTCATCTATATGCATTGAGAGCCAATCAGATGGTGAGCACAGAAACAGGGGAGAAAAAAAGCAAGTTGACTAGATTCAACTATTTAAGGGTTATTTTAAGTGGCCAGGGAAGAATCTCTTAATTTGCCAATTAGTATTTTTTCTTCTATTATGTCATGTAATCAAGAAATATTTTTGTAGTGCCTCCTAGAAGCCAAGGTCTTCTAGAGGTTGGGGATTTATCAAAGAACTAGCAGGAGTGGGGTGTGGCCTGAGATAAGCTAGGAGACTGGTGGTTCCTCTGAAATTTTCAGGGAATGGCTATGGCTGTGATAAGAAGCTGTAAGGGAAAGCAGTATGAAATGAGACTAGAAACGTAGGTACTTAGGCTGTGGATTATATGTGGTAGGGCCTTTTCACTGTGCCCATTCCTCCAGCTGTGAGCACCCTGGTCTCCTGCTTCATCTCTCTAGTCAAAAAGGCAGACGTAGTCCAGGCTTTCATGGGTCCAACTAGCCAAAAACAAAAATCAGGAAATGTTAAGTGTTAGGAAGGCAATGAAAAAGAGAAATGTGATAGAATAGAAGTTTGGGAGAGTATAGCCTTAGGTAAGGTGATCAGGAAAGACTTCTCCAAGAGGGTGACCTTTGAGCTGAGATTTAAATGACAAGGAAGAGAATATCTACAGAAACCCTGAGTTGGGCATGATTTTTCTAGAAATAGGAAACAAGTCTAAGTGAGAGCAAATGGAAGGGTGAGGAGGATATTGGAGTCATTCAAGCCATAACAGAGCTAAACTCCCAGCTCCTCTCCTCCACCAACATCCTTGGGTTAGAGAAACAACCTAACAACAGCCTGTATAATCAAAACATATTACTCATTCATTCACTTAAGAGAGTAATTTATAACTGCAGGAGTTTTTATAGGACATGAAATTTATGTTCCTGGAAAACCTCCTATTAGGAAAAATTGTGTACTAAAAATAACAAGGCTTATGGGAAAATAAAATTGAGGCAGACCACTTAAAACTTATGTTAGTTTGTTACCAGAACTTTAACCGAGACAGTAATGGTGTCTGAAGGCAAAACAGCTGTGGGGGTGTTGCCTCATGGGTTATTAAAAATACACAAGCAAAATAAAATGAAAATGCTGGCTTGTTAACATAGAGACAACACAACTGGAACTGGAGTTCTGAGCAAAGGAAGAGCATTTAAAGGCTGGGATACACGTCTTTGGAGAACGGATCCTGGGTGCAGGCACTCATTTGAAATAATATAGAACCAAAAGGGTTCCTGTCTGTGCAGCTACCAAGCAGAGACGATTGTCCTTTCCTGCTGAAGAGTTTACTTTTCCTCCACTATTATGGCTCCCCTTGGAAAAAATTGCATTTAATTAACACAACTTCTGCATTCTACACGGATAGCATTTCTCTACTTACCAACTGCAGATGTACTAATTGGTTTATAACACACATTGTGGGCAGAAAACTTTACCTCATTTGTTTTTAGGTTTTGTCCCAATAAGCATATTGTGATTCAATTCAATTCAATTCAACTAGAATTTATTGAGTGCTTAGTTTGTGCATGTTACTTTAATAAATGTGTTTAATAAAAGACCTGGTTAGTTAATGTGTCATTGAATTCCGGAGTCTTCACTTTTTGTGGCCATATCATGTGTGATTGGGAAGAATTATTTTGACATTGGATGGTTTTAAGAAGACCAATTATTATTTTCTCTAAAAGAATTGCATATAAGTTAACTAAGCAAAACAAACTGAAAGTTTATTAGTTCATTTTAAATGTATAAGGGGAGTTTTTTTTTTTTACATCTGTATTGGAGTATAATTGCTTTACAATGGTGTGTTAGTTTCTGCTTTATAACAAAGTGAATCACTTATACGTATACATATGTTCCCATATCTCTTCCCTCTTGCGTCTCCAAGGGGAGTTTTTTAAAAATATAATTCTGTGGTATGCTCATGAAAATTGAATAATCCATCATTTATCTGTTTTGTAAAGTAAGAATTTCTGTTTAAAATGGGAGACACATTTTCAAAAATAACTTCTCTGCTTTTCTCTGGTGCAGCATTTTCTGTAGTGTGTTCTAAAAAATAGTCATTCTCAGTGGTTGCTAGTAAGCATTAAATAAAATGGGTTGTATAGTGGTGGCAAAAATTTTACCTCTAGCTCTCAGGGTCTCCAACTGGGCTTGAGAATTCAATTGATATAAAACAGATTAACAGGAGAGAAATACATTTATTTAGTATAAGTTTTACATGACACAGGAACCCTAGTAAGGAAACAAAGACCCAAAAGAATAGGCAAAATCTAAATGTTTTTATACTAGGTTGAACAAAGAGAGGCAATTGTGGAAAATAATTAAAATAAATGGGAAGAATAAAGGGAGATAATTATTTTAACAAGGTCTGTCTGTATAGAATTCTTTCAACCTCAACTCCCATCTCTGGTGGTAAGGATGTTTCTTTCCTCCTGGCTTTGGGATAGCAGCTCTCACATGAAAGTTTCATTTTCTGTTTTCAGGAAGAAAAAAGGGTCGGTAGAGCACCCTGCTGTTCTTCAAGTGCCTTTAACTCAAAATGATCATTATGCCCAAGTGACCTATTTTGGGGTAGCATATACTGCCACCCTTCACTTCCATAATCAAGTTAACTCTGGGCACACTGGTTAAACAGTGAAACACATATCTTTACTATTAAACTTCTAAGAGTTGTCTAATATTTTAATGTGCCTTGTGAATCTCTAAGAAGGGGACGTGCTACCTGTCATTTACCAAAGTCATTTGTCCATTGAACTCTTCATGGAATATCCTGTGAGACTGATGTTTTAACAACACAGTTTGGGAAATCCTTATCTATTTTGCAAGACTTGAAAGCAAATAAACAATCCCTGTCTTCCTCATTTCCTTCCTTGACCATAAAAACAAGGAGAAACCAGGCTCCATACTGACATTCTAACTTCAACATGTTGCCATCTAAATAGTCACGGCACCCACATGTCTGTAGGGAATTTCATGATGTGCAAAGCAAGTATTATCAAGTAATTGCCATCAGAAAAGTAGTGTAGACATGACTGAAGTTGAAGTGTGCTGTACAGAAATTTAGGGAGCAGTGATGCCAGGATATAGATGAAATTTAGCAGTTCTGTATGCAGTATCATAGTGTTTGGGAAATGGTAACTTGAATGTAATTTTCTACCTTTCCATTTCTGTCAATGGTAAGTCAACATTTGTGTTCATATCAAAACTCCTTTTAACTTACTTATTCACTAGTTTCAATTTTATGTATAAATATTTTAAGCAGTGACACATTAGTGATGAAAATTTTTTTGGTAACATGTCACATTTTATGCATTTTCCTGTCAGATTATATGGGATACTTGAATCCCAATCTAACTATGAAATCACATATTTCAAAAGATTTGAGTGAGTTTATTTTAAAATTAAATTAAAACAATTTATTTTATCTTGTTAGATTCTGTTCGACTGTCAACATCATCTGGGAAAATACCTAAAACAAATGAGTAGAGGCCTAAGAGAACACCATGTGAAGCCAGTAAATTGTGTGGTCAAAAGAAGCCTAGAAAATTCTGAAGCTTAGCTACAAAATATGATATACATTAATCCTGTATGTTATTTCTTATATATTCTAAAGATTGAGAACACTGAGCTATATTAAAGGGAAAAAATATAAGGACAGTCTGCATGCAAATGTCTGGGAATTAAAACCATTTGTTTTTAAGGTAACACTTGCATCCCTAGAAGGGCAAGAATCTAGGTGGAGAATTCTCAAGTACTAACTTATCTTTAGTTTTTTTTTCCTTTTTCATATTACTATTAAGCCTCTGTAAATTTTGTACAAATTAACATATTCATTTGTTGTAGTAATACCTCATCTTCACAGATGGTAGCTCCCATAGTTCAGCAGATAAATTAAATGTTGAAACTCTGCTATATCTCCTTTCTCTGTGTTCCATAGTACTTTGCACATATCTTTATTATAGAATTTCTCATAACACGTTATAATTATGTGATTATATCCTCACGCCATTTGGTAGGATCTAGGTCTCATTTATTTTATATTCCTAGTAGCCTCGAGAGTGCCTCCTATCTGGTAGATGCTCATTTCTCTTCTTTTCTTTTTTTTTTTTTGTTTTTTGAATTAAGGAATCTGTATTCTAGTCTCTGTGGAGGATGTGTGCTTGCCTGATAAATTTTAATTGTCTTTGCATTATTATTCATTTTTTAATTAGTAAGATTTATTTTACAGCAGTTTTAAGTTCACAGCAAAACCTAGTGGAAATTGCAGAGTCCCACATACTCCTTATCCCTACACATGCACAACATCCCTGTACAACATTGGTGCATTTGTTTCAATCTATGAACTTACAGTGATATATCATTATCACCCAAAGTCCATAGTTTTACCTTAGGGTTTACTTTTGGTGCTGTACATTCTATGGGTTTTGACAAATGTATAATGACATGTATCCATCACTGTAGTTTGTACAGAATAGTTTCATTGCCCTAAAAATCCTCTGTGGTGTGCCCACTCATCTCTCTCTACTCCCTAACCCCTGGCAACCACTGATATTTCTACTGTCTCTAAAGTTTTGCCTTTTTTCAGAATATCATATAGTTGGAATCATACAGTATGTAGCCTTTCAGATTGGCTTCTTTCACTTAATAATAAGCATTTAAGTTTCCTCCATGTCTCTTTATGGCTTCTTAGTTCATTTTGTTTCAGTGCTGAATAATATCCCTTTGTCTGGATGTACCACAGTTTATTTATTCCTTCACCTACTGAAGGACAACTTGATTGCTTCCAAGTTTTAACAATTGTGGATAAAGCTTCCATAAACATCTGTGTGCAAGTTTTGTGTGGACTGGTAAATGCCTTGGAGTGCTATTGCTGGATTGTATGGTTGGATTATGTTTAGTTTAGTAAGAAACTGTCAAACTGTCTTTCAGACGAGATTGGGTGCATTCAGTGTGGTAAGGCTGTAGACTCGAACTGTCTTTCAAAGTGGATGTACCCTTTTGTACTCTCACCAGCAGTGTTGCTCCACATCCTCACTGGCATTTCATGGTGTCAGAGTTTTGGATATGGATCATTGTAATAGGTGTGTATTGATAACTTGCTGTTTTAACTTGCATTTCCCTGATGACATATGATGCTGAACATCTTTTCATATTCTTCCTTGCCATCTGGATAACAATTTTGTTGATATGTCTGTTTAGACCTTTTGCCCTCTTTTAAATTGAGTTGCTTTCTTATTGTCTGGTTTTAAGAGTTCTGTGTATATTTTGGATAATAGTCCTTTATTAGATGTGTTCTTTGCAAATACTTTCCCTAGGTTGTGGCTTATCTTCTCATTCTCTTGGCAGTGTCTTTCACAGAACCAAAGTTTTAAATTTTAGTAAAGGCCAGTTTATCAATTATTTCTTTCTTGGATTGTGCCTTCAGTGTTGTATACATTGGTAAAATATCATCACCATACCCAAGGTCATCTAGATTTTCTCCTCCGTTTTCTTCTAGGCATTTTATAGTTTTGTGTTTTATATTTAGTTTTATGATCCACTGCTTTTGCTGCATCCCACAAATTTTGATAAGTTGTGTTTTCATTTCCATTTAGTTAAAAATATTTTAAGACTTCTTCTGAAATTCTTCTTTGATCCATATATTATTTAAAAGTATATTGTTTAATATTCACATATTCTGGGATTTCCTAGTTATCTTTCTGTTATTGATTTCTAGTTTAATTTTATTGTGGTCTGAGAGCAGCCTTTTATGTGTTCTATTATTTTAAATTTGTTAAGGTATGTCTTTTAAAAAAATATATATTTATTTATTTGGTTGCACCGGGCCTTTAGTTGTGGCAGGTGGGTTCCTTAGTTGCGGATCACTGGCTCCTTAGTTGCGACATGTGGACTCCTTTAGTTGCAGCAGGCGGGCTCCTTAGTTGTGGCATGTGAACTCTTATTTGTAGCATGCATGTGGGATCTAGTTCCCTGACCAGGGATTGAATCTGGGGCCCCTGCATTGTGAGTGTGGAGTCTTATCCACTGCACCACCAGGGAAGTTCCCTGTTAAGGTGTGTCATATGGCACAGAATATGATACATATTGGTGAATGTTCCATGTGAGCTTGAGGCGAATGTATATTATGCTATTGTTGGATGAAGTGGTCTATAGATGTCAATTATGCCCAGTGATTGGTGGTGCTCTTGAGTTTAACTATGTCCTTACTGATTTTTCTGCCTGCTGGATCTGTCCATTTCTAATAGATGGGTTTAAAGTCTCTAACTGTAATAGAGATTCATCTGTTTCTCCTTGCAGTTCCAAAAGTTTTGCCATACGTATTTGGATATTCTGTTAGGTGCATACACACTAAGAATTGCTGTGCCTTCTTGGAGAATTGACTTCTTTACCATTATGTAAAGCCCCTCTGCTTCCCTGATAATTTTCCTTGCTCTGAAGTCAGCTCTGTGTGAAATTAATATAGCTACTCCTTCTTTCTTTTGATTAGTATTGGCGTGGTATATTTTCTCCATCCCTTTACTCTTTAAAAGATTTTTTAGCTTTTATTAAAATTTTTTTAAAGAATTGTATTTAAACTAAAACAAAAATTCACCCATTTCTCACCCATCACCCTTTTAATCTATATGTTTCTTTATATTTAGAGTAGATTTCTTGTAGATAACATACAGTTGGGTCTTGTTTTTTGATTCACCGTGGCAACCTCTGTCTTTCAATTGGTGTATTTAGACCATTGCTGTGTAAAGTGATTGTTGATGTAGTTGGACTGATATCTACCATATGCTACTGTTTTCTATTGTTAGACCTTGTTTTTTGTTTCTGTTTTTGTTTTTCACTCTTTTTCTGCCTTTTATAGTTTTAATTGGTAATTTTATATGATTCTACTTTTTCTCCTTTCTTGGCATGTCAATTATACCTCTCTTTTTACTTTTTTTCAGTGGTTGTCCTGGAGTTTCCATTATACATTTACAACAAATCCAAGTCCACGTTCAAATAACACTATACTGCTTCATGGGTAGTGTCAGTACCTTATAACAAAATATTCCTAATTTCTCCTTCTCATTTCTTGTATCATCGCTGTCATTCATTTCACTTATACATTAGCATAAATATTAGTATATATATACACACATACATAAGTATACATAATCTAATACATTGTTGTTGTTATTTTGAACAAGCTATTATCAGATCATTTAAGAATAAGAAAATAAATATGTAATTTTACCTTCACTTATTTATTCTCCAATGTTCTTCCTCTCTATGTATTTCTGAATTTCTGATCTCTATCATTTTCCTTCTCTCTGAAGAACTTCTTTTAAATTTTCTTGCAAGGCAGGCCTACTGGCAACAAATTCCCTCATTTTTTTTTTTTTTTGTTGTTGTTTGAGAAAGTCTATTTCTCCTTCATGTTTGAAGGTTAATTTTGCAGCGTACAGAATTCTAGCTTGGTGGTTTTGTTCTCTCAGCAGTTTAAATGTTTCACTCTACTCTCTTCTTACTTGCATGATTTCTGAGGAAGAGTTGTATGTAACTCTTATCTTGTTCATCTACAGCTAGGATTTATTTCTTCTGGCTTCTTTCAAGATTTTTAATTTATATTTGATTTTCTAAAGTTTAACATGATATGTGTAGGTGTAGTTTTGGGGGGCATTTATCCTGCTTGGTGTTCTCTGAGTTTCCTGGATCTGTGTTTTAGTGTCTGACTGACATTAATTTGGGGGAGATTCTAAGTCGTTATTGCTTTAAATATTGCTTCTGTTCCTTTCTGTTTCTTCCCTTTCTGGTCTTGCCATTATGTGTATGTTACACTTTCTGTAGTTGCCCTACAGTTCTTGGATATTCTATTCCTTTTTTTAAAAGTATATGGGTGTGTGTGTGTGTACACACACACACACACACACACACACATATATATATATATATATTTTTACTTTTTTCTTTTCAGTTTGGGAAGTTTCAATTGTTGTATACTCAAGCTCAGCGATTCTTTCCTCAGCCATGTTTAGTCTACTATTGAGCTCATCAAAGCATTCTTCATTTCTGTCACAGTGTTTTTGATCTCTAGGATTTCTTTTTGATTTTTTTTTCAGAGTTACCATCTCTCTACTTACATTATGTATCTATTCTTACATGTCTACTTTCCCACCAAAGTCCTTAGAATATTAATCATAGTTAAAAAAAAAGTTCCTAGTCTGATGACTCCAACATTCTTGCCATATCTGACTCTATATCTGATGCTTATTCAGTCTCATCAAACTGTGTTTTACCTTTTAGTATGCCTTGTAATATTTTGATGAGAGGTGGACATGTTGTACTGGGTAAAGGGAACTTTGATAAATAGGCCTTTAGCAATGTAGTGGTAAGATGTGGGGAGAAAGGAAGTATTCTACAGTCCCATTATTATGTCTCAGTCTTTTGGTGAGCCTTTGTCTTTGGACTGTGAACTTCACTGGTGCTTCTCAGTTTACCCCCACCCCTTAATTGGGACAGGATGGCTAGAGGGGACTGGAGTTGGGTATTTTTCCTCTCCCATGTGGAAGGTGAGATACTTATGGGGTTGAATATTTTCTTTCTTCCAGGTGGGTTAGACTCTGATAAAACCCCAGGAGGTTAAAATGATATGTTTTCATTTTTTTCTGGTAAAATGGTTTCTCCTGAGGGCTGGCCTTATTAAGAAGGATGGAATACTCTGGTGTATCTCAAAGTGCTTCCTCTTCCCCTCTTCCTGCCAGAAGCAAGAGGGACTTTTTCCTTTAATATTCATTGTGGGCACCTGGTAGAGCTCCTGGAAGTAAAACTCACAAAATCTTTACCCCATTGACTGAGTCCCCCTGGAATTTTTTACTCACAGATTGGTCCACACTGAGCCTTCAGCAACTTGTGAATTACAGCTCAAGTTTTCCTACCTTGGCACTGGTTTCCATGGCAGTTTCTGCTGGTGGATTTCTGTTATATAAGTTGTGATTCTCTGTATTCTTCATCAGTCTCTCCCGTTTTCAGGGCAGTGGTTTGCCCTGTGATATCACTTCTCTGACAGATCTATGAAGAGCTGTTGATTTTTCAGTTTTTTCATATTTTTACTTCTTGTTAAGGTGCCTTGGCAACTAAGTTCCTTACATGCTAGACTGAAACAGTTCCTTCTTTCTTGTTCATTTTTCAAGGCACATGCACCCTTTGGTTTCAGCTCCTCTTAAGTTTCTCATTGTTGCTATAGAATAATTGTTGAAAAGTTGTGAATGAATTCATACATATGTCTTATAATACAGCTTTTCCTGAAGTTTATTTCTGTACTTTCACATTGTTATGCTTAATCTATAAAATTTTAGATGACTTGGGCTTCCTTTATATTAGATATTGTCTGCGTGAGATAAGGAGAGAAACAGATGGCTGACAAACTTCAAATCTGACCTTTAAAGCCAAATTCAGAAAATGAACTGATCAGAATGTTTGCCACTGCTACTTGTATTCTCCAAAGTCTGAAACTCACATTTCTTCCTAATATTTTTTTTCCAGAAACTCGAGAAATCACATTTTTCTTTACATTTAAAAGGTAGCTGGATTTCCTCTAATAATGTCAATTCTTTGACAAAGTACATTCTTTTTCTCCTTAAAAGAAGGTAACCTTTTAAAGAAAGTCATGGTAGGATATAGACGCAGTCAAATTTCTGTGAGTACATTATGGTTCCTGTCTTAGCTTGGACTAGGAAGTTGAGCATGGAATTATGGACAAAAATTCTCCTCAAAAAAATTCTTTAGAAAAAGGACTGCAAAAACCCCTTTATAGCCATACCCTCGTGGAATATTTAGACATTTATGTTTTCTTGAGCTCTAGCATATCCATATTTTCTGGAGCAATTCAGTTCTTGTATAATTTTGTCCTTTCTTAATGGAAGTGATGCATTAAGTGATGCACTTAATAAAAAGATCTGGGCTTTCCCAGTGGCGCAGTGGTTGAGAGTCCGCCTGCAGATGCAAGGGACACGGGTTCATGCCCTGGTCTGGGAAGATCCCACATGCTGTGGAGTGGCTCGGCCCGTGAGCCATGGCCGCTGAGCCTGCACGTCCGAAGCCTGTTGTCCGCAACGGGAGAGGCCACAGCAGTGAGAGGCCCGCGTACCGCAAAAACAAAAAACTAATATTTATACCATTGAATAATTTAAATATAAATTAATAAATAAATTAATAAGTCAGGATAAAATATAGTGATAGTCTTATTTTTTCCTTTAGAAAGTATAAGTGGTATTTTTTTTACATGAAACGTGAGGAATATTGAATTTTTTACTTTTTCTCCCTTGCCTTTCCTCCTTCCCTTCCTCCCATTATCTCTCCTTCCTCCTTTCCTTCCTCTCTCCCTTCTTCTTCCCTTACTCCCTTCTTCTTTCCTTCTTTTATTTTTCCCATCAATGGCTATTTGTTAAATCCATATGCCAGACACCTGCAAAGTGTGAATTTTGTTCTTTTATTTTTAAGATTTACTTTTTGTTGTATTAAAAGAGGAAAGGGGGAGGATTAAGATGCAGAGATAATGAAGAATAAAGAAGGCAGCAAACTCACTCAATAAACCAGGTAAGCAGACCATCCCTGGTTCATTTTCTCCATGCCTCCCTCAAAGAATGAACTCTGAATGCTTTGTGACTCCAACACAAATTTCCACCCTCATATAGATCGTTCTGGTACTCCCTGGGAAGACTTTGAACGATAGGTCATTGTGAGGACTCAGTTAATCTTTACCAAGTTAAAACCTGGGTTCTTTAATTAGCCCTATCAAACATCTGATCTAGTTCTGTTTAGGGTTCCTGTTCTTTAATTTTAATTTTCATGGAATTTCCATTTCTAATTGCATTAAAATATATTACTTCTCAGCCACCAAAGATTTGCTGCATGATTCTTGCTTGCCAAGTTTCCCAGGTGAATTCTAACAAGGCACTGTGGATGAGATATTAAATAACTATGTAACTCTGTAGCATACATTTCATTAGAACATTGTCAAGTAGAGAATGAGAGCTCTAGGAAGCTGTTTCTAGCTTAATTCAGTTCATTGGAGGGAAAAGAAAGTAAGTTGATCTCTAGTTTCTACACCTTATCTGTCACTTTCTCTCAAAAGAATAATGTGCCTTTCAGGTGAGAGCTTCTCTAGTTTGTTTCATTTTTTTTTTTTGACTTTAATATGCTTGGAGCAGGTGTTGTATCTCTGTGCTCTGCACAGTGTCTGGCTGCCTAGCCTATGTTGAAGTTCCGTTTACTGCTGCTCCTTATTTAGTGCTGTGCTACAAGTTTCCACTCATCTTATACGATTCATGGGTGAACTATAGCCCTGTGCTTTCCATAGTGTATTTGATCCATGCTACACAGGTTATGTAGGCTGTTCTAAGGTCTACTTGTCCTTTGAGTCTGAGCCTTATTTTCCTTGTTTGATGAGCTTTTAGGCCAAAACCTTCAAAGGTATGTGCTGATGCAACTGCATTGAGGAAATTAGTGATGTTCACTTTGGTGCTTTGCGACTACATACTTTAAAAGTTGGGTAAGGAGAAAGAGATATAGAGATGTGGAAATAAAGATGATAATCTGGGCTGGAGCTCTGGACCCAAAGGGAAGAAGAATATACTCAAGACTAAAAATCATGAAAAAGGGACAAAATAATGATTTTTAAAAAGCATTTATCTGGGCAAAATGCATTCTGACACTTCTGGTGGTAAATAATTGTTGCCTCATATACTTAATGGATGAGATACTTTAGAAGACAATCAGAGCCATTAAGTGTTTTATCTGGGAAGACCCTGTATCAAAATATCGTAACTCCAAAGACACCTTTCATGCACAGCTAGGAGCTGGTTTGTTATTTGCCAGGGCTTAGCAGAGATCCTGGCTTGGGTCTCAGTTGGTATTCATAAGTGTCTGGGAAAGTTTAGTCATCTGGTAAGAGAATGGAGGGTGGATCTTTTTGAATAAACTTGCTTCAAGAGTTTTGCTTGATCAAGGAACAGGAAGTTTTTCTTTAAGAGCTTAGGGTAGGCGGGAGGACAGAGTGGCATTTGCCTCAGCTATTGTCCTCCTGCTAGCTTTAAGGACTTGAGTTTGAACCCTGTGGAGAGAGAGGCTTTAGGGGGAAGGGAAGCTGAAGGGCTGTTTCCAGAGTTGCTGATAGGACCTGAGACATTCGCATCACTGTGTTAGTGGGGAGAGGGGTGTGCACTGAGACTCCAGGGACATCCTGGGTCTTTGCTGAAGACTTGGGAAATCCAAGAGACAGCTTCCTTGACACTAACAGATGGAGTATCACAGCCAATACCCACAGGCCAATGAGATCTGGAACACTTGCCTTAAACCGTTTGCCTTTGTTGGTGCATAGAAAGATGCTAGGGGTAGAAGTCAGGGTGAGACAAAGATTGTACCAAGTGAAAAGGAAGCACAGGCTGTGTAGTGACTTCACCATGAGAACATAAACATCTCAGGAAATCACAGTAATCATCTTAAAATTTAAGGCACAGAGTTTAGAGTCTTCCTTTTTTTAAATCCTAAGGTGGTACTTCAGTCCCTCTCTCCCTCCCTCCTTATCCCCTGTCTCCTTTTTCCTTCCTCCAACCATTATTCCCTCCCTATCTCCCTTTTTCCTTCCATGCTATTAAAAAGGAAGCAGACTGTAATTATTTTCCCTTTACTATATCCTCAGTTTATGTTTTGCTACATTTTGATGTTACTGAATAGGCCCCAGGGATTGACTAGACGTTGCCTGAGAACTCTCAGTGTAAGCTGCATCCTTAAATCATCCATCCTAGAACTGGGTAAATACTGATTTTTTTGCTTGTGTATCCATTCCGTGCATTCATTCCCTGATTTTTCTTTGTACACTTCCCCCTTCATCACTGTCAGCCCAAATGGTGTTGGTAGGGCTAGAAGGGAGGCGTAAGAGGAGTCAAGACCCTGGCTCCTCATATGGCTCAGGGTTTGGCCACGAGGGACATGTTCCCCTGAACTTTTGTCAGAGTTGTTGTGAAAGAGGTGTGCGCTCTTCTGCTGGGACCCCTAACCTGGCAGAATGGAGCTGGAGCTGCTTGTGGCTAATTTTGGCACTATACCGGAAGAAGAGCCTGTCTGAGCATGAGGCCAAGAAGAGGAGAGCAGGTCTGAGAGGAGCAAAGCCGGTTTTCTGAATACATTGTTGAACCTTTGGGTCCAGTCATGCCAGATGAACTTTCAGGTTTGTGAGTCAAAATGGACTTTTTCTGCTTAAGCAGTTTGAACTGGGTTTCTGGCACCCGGAGTTTCCAGAGTCTGTCTAAACACAGCACCCAAACCACACCTGCTGATGCTGTGTGGGGAAGATGATTAATTGAAAAGAGATAATGCCATGGAACAAATGCCTCTAAAATAGGCATCTAAAAAGAAACCTGACTACTACAGTGATCTGGCTTTACTAGGGGTGGAGTTGGGGGGATGCCAGGAAGTGCTGAGGTCCCTCTAGTCATTACATCCCCTCCTCCATAAAGTCTGCTTTCTCTTTCAGGTCTACATATAGGCTCAGGATAGGGTTTGAGGGTTTAACACTGTGAGCTTGAGAGAGGGCCATTTCGAGGTGTTTTGGCATACCATGACTATCTGACTGCTCATTCGCAGGTCCTGTGCTAACAAACACACTTGCCTGAGCTAGACCTTGGCTCTTCCAGATTGTCTTATTGTCTATATGCTGGCTAAAAAGTAGAAGGGGGTGGGGCAGTAGATCTCATGATTGGAAAATGAAAGCCTTTCCACATTTCTTTCTGCCTCTTCTAAGAGACTTATTTTTAGAAGTGTAAAACTGGCAGGTATGTACTGTCTTCCATTCTGTGTACCTGACTGCTTCAAGGATACAGGCCAAACTTGAAAGTGTTTGGAGAAGAAAAATGCAAATCTGTGCCTCAAAAATTAATCACACGGAGGAGAGATTTGGAGATTCAAATGTGTGACTCTTGTCTCGTTAAAGATAAAGGTGAAATAAGATTACTGGACATAACCAATTAGAAAAGTGTGGCTTCTTGGAGATTCAAGAAGCAACTCATGGCGATAGTTGGGGGAAATAAGGTAGGAGGGTTAGGTAAGGAGGCTGGCTGATCCACCACCCAGTAACCACTGCTAAGCAGTAGAAATTGGCGCTTGAAATTTAACCAATTTGAATTGTTGGCCTAATTCAGCCTCATTCACTGCAGCCCTGCAATGGGGCCCAACATTGGGACTCAGATTTTTCTGTGTCAAAGACAATCCTTCTAGCATTGTCACACTGTTTTCTTTAAATCTGATAAAAATGTCTTTAAAATTATCAACATGTCTTCCTTTAGTGCTGCAGCCTAGGGGACAGAATTTTAAATGTAATGTTGCAGATACACAATCTAAGTAATTAACTGTTTTGGAGACTGTGTTTGTCTCACTGTGACTCCCACAAAACACTTAGGTGTAGCATGACAAGGTGTTAAAGTGTATGCATATATATATAAAGTGTGTGTGTATATATATATATATATGTGTATGTGTGTATTTACTTCAGGTGCCAAGGATTGGATTAATTGTAATTCTTGGTTTATGACACATTCTCATTACTAGTCCCATGAATGGACCATTTTTATTAATTTTCTTGGCCTTTTGGGCATATAGTTGGATGGCACTTCCTATACCCTCTGAAATTCAGTATGGTCATGTGACCTGCTATGGCCAACAAAACATGACCAACAGAAGTGACATGAAGCATTTCTGAGCAGAAGCATTAAAAGCAAGAGTATGATTTGTACACCGTTCCCACTGCTCTGATGGTTATGGAAACTTCCATAAGCCTGAGCCCCTTGCTGACCTGCACTGGACATGGAGAATGGGCAGGAAATACACTTTTATTGTGTTAGATATTTTAGGTTGTCAGGACAGTATAACCTAGCCTACCTGTCTGTGCAGTTAATCAGCTACTGTTTCTTAGTGCCAAACCCACCGTTCTCTACCTTGTTTCTGGGGCTGGGATTTTGCTAACCATATTCCTCCTTGCCCAGATGGCTTCCTGTTATATTCTACCAATAGGGGTCTTCAGAGAGAGACTGGAAGACAGCAGGATGTGAAGGGACTTCTTCCTGTGTTGCTCATTATTCCTGTCATCATCGCTTCAACAATGACCTCTTGCCCTGACAAAGTCAGTTGATTCCAGTTTCCAGCTTCTTCTAGCATTCTCAGGCCTAGCTTTATTGTGCCCCTTCCCAGGTAGAGCACATGTCAGGTAGAGTCCCTTCCTCAGACTCCATGAGGCCCCTCCTCTAAGCTTCTGAGATTTGATAATCTTGACGTTTTCTGTTTGTTCTTCCAGCCCTAAGGCAGCTAGTTCCTGTAGTTACTATATCTATGCTACTTTCATGTTCTATTTTAGCTTTTTTTTTTTTTTTTAATGTGGACCATTTTTAAAGTCTTTATTGAATTTGTTACAGTATTGCTTCTGTTTTATGCTTTGGTCTTTTGGCTGCACGGCATGTGGGATCTTAGCTCCCTGACCAGGGATGGAACCCACACCCCCTGCACTGGAAGGTGAAGTCTTAACCACTGGGCTGCTAGGGAAGTCCCTCTTTTAGCTTTTTAATTTCTCAAATACTCATTTAACCAGTTCCCCATATTAAATTCTCTTTGTTAAAATAATTTGTATGGTTTCTGTTTTCCTGAATGGATCCTAGCTGATACACAGACTGATACAGTTATTTTTAACAATGTAATAAGCATCCATGAATTTGCTACCCAAAGCCAAAGTTAGGACCTTGATAAACTTTATCTAATTGTGTAAAGTCTAATGTAACCATATCTCTCCTCTCCATTCCATCTTCCAACCTCTTCCCACAAATGGTAGTCAGTGGCTTTGATCCTGTGTTCATCACTTCCTTTCTGTCCCTTTTATGTAGTTTTATTGCATCTATATGTATACCTAACCCTAAAAATTATAAATTGTAGTTATAGTTGTTTTAGCTTTATAAAAAGGGATAATATATAGTATGTAATTTTTCAGGATTTACTGTTTAATTTATCATATTGCTAGGATTTATCTATATTGTTGTTTGTTGCTTTGCTTGTTTTTTATTGCTGTATAATGTACCATTGGGTGAAGAGCCTGAAGTATATAATTTGAAGTAAATTAGAAAAATCAAAGTCTAGGTTTTATTTGATTTGGAAACAAAGATTTGATACTGAAAAGTGGTACTATTGGTCTGTCTGATACAGTTTCTGGACATACAGTCTGGGCTCATAGATCAGGTATAGTGAGTAAAGAAAATACACATCTCACTAAGCATTTACATTTGCTAAACATGCAGAGTCTCAGGAGCCTTTGGGTGAAATGTGGAATGGGGTTTTTGTCTTTATATAATTTAACGTTTTAATTTAACAACTAATCCTAGGGTAGAAGGAGAGTCAACATAGAAGTAAAATAACATGAACCATATAATGAGATGCCTTACTGTTTAAAGTTGTCTCTATAAATCAATGTTGTTCTTAAAAGAAAAGCCATTTTCAGTGAAGTATCTTGGCAAGCATTTCCTGTGGGTTAGAAATGGGTAGAGATACAAGGAACTGATAAACTGTGAAATTCTGTAAGATACTGTTAATTACAATTAACAGCAATTAGAAAAGCAACAAAGAATTGAAAAGTGGTCATTCTCAAAACAATTCTAAAGGCTTCCTAGTCTGTCTGAAGGTATTTCTGTGGCAGAGCTTCCTTGCCTAGTACCAGCCAGTGATTCCAGTGTTCTGAGGAAAAACCACCCAAGAGATACCTAGCAAATATTGGGTAATGAAAATAATAGAAACTAACATTTATTGAACATTTACTGGGAACTTGGGCCTGCTAAATGATTTACATGCATCACTTCATTTCATCCATACAAGAAGGAGGTACTATCATTGTCTCCATTTTTATGGATGAGGAAATTAAGATCTAGAGAGAATAAGCCACTTGTTCTAATTCACACAGCTATTAAATGATGAAATTGAAATTTAAACCCAGGTCTGTCTCTCTACAACCTAAGTTCCTAATCTCACTGTTCTTCTCAACTTCAGCCAGACACAGCCTCTCTATTTGTGCTGTATTTGATCTTTACTTTTATAGTCATGTAAACTTCAAACTGTCGCTCTTAAATGCTAGAGAGGCAGGGAGTAGAGCTTACATAGACAGGACCACAGAAAACAAAGCTACCTGAATTTTAACCTTATTTCTATATTCAGCCATTTATTCATTCACAGAATTATCCATTAAACATTTAATGCTGTGCCAGAAATGGTATCACTCCAAAGATAAGAAAGTCTCTGCCTTGAAGGAATAAGTGAAGTTATACCTTTTCTTATTCTTAGGATACCTTTCCGCATTTGAACATGTGCTAAACCACGCTTTACTTTGAGTTAATGGAAAGACATTGAAGAGTTTTATAAAGAGAAGTAAAGCAGTCAGTGTTATATTTTTACTTCACTTCTCTAGCAGCTGTCTGGAGGGAAAAATTTCACAGAAGTCCCAAACTAAAGGCAAGGGATCACTAAAGAGCTATTGAAATTAAAGGGGTCCAGTAAAAGATGTGGAGGGGTCACATTAGGATGGAGCAATGAGGATAGAGTTCAGAAACACTACTCGTAGAAGGTGGTGGAGAAAATGTAGTTACAGATGGCTCTCAGGTTCCTGACTTGGATAAATGGATAAACAGTTGTGTTAATTACTGACATAAACAATATGGAGCAAAAGAGCAGATTATAAGTGGAGAGAGAAGTTAATGAGCTGAGTTGGGATATGTTGAATTTGAGGTACCTAAAGCCCATCCAGATGAATGTGTCCATCAGGCACCTGGATGTATTATCTTATATATCTCTATATTCTCTCTCTCTATTAGGTAGAGGTCTTTTCTGGAGATAAAATTTTGAAACTCATCAGCAGAACTTTAAAAACTTTTGAAGAGGGTGTGATTGCAAAGGAGAGCATGTAAAATGAAAAGGCCAGAAGTCCAAGGGAGAGAAGCCTTGGGGCGAACAGAGATTCAAGGGTACATTCCCCAGCAGTGGTTCAATAACTAATTCTTTAACTGGGTTCAGTATAAAGTTTTATCATTTCTAGCATTTATAATTTTATCATATCAAGCTGTTTTTATTTCTTATCTACCTACTTTTTTCCGTAATCCCCTAGTTTTTTTTTTTTATAATGGAAACATTTTCTTCTTTTATCAGTTTGAGGATATTAAAATACTTATTTTTAAAACTTTTCATATGCTTTATTGTTTCCATTTCTTTGAGAATCAGTACTCCCTTTTGTTGAGTTTGTGGGCTTTCATTTAATGGGTTGGCTTTCTTTGTCAGAGTTTAAATTCTAACTTTCAAGTTCATCTTAAGTAAGAGATTCTCTTTTCTCTCCTGACACCATCCTTGTACTTGGTGATTTGGCATTGCTTCCCTTTGGATTCTCAGAGTTCCCAGTTCAAAAATATTTCTTACATTGGCCCAGGGATAATGTACGTCCAGTCCTAGAAGTCTTCATTTTTTCTTGTGATTCAAGGGCAACAGCTTTTCATTTCAGCCTCTGTTCACAGATAGGAATAACCTTTTTCCAGCACATATTTTAAACATTTGAGCCTGAATGTGGGCTGACACATATGGAGTGTTTTGTCCTTATTCTCCTGCTGCAGCAGTGGACCTTCCAGAGACCAACACTTTTTTTTTTTTTAAATCCTGGTGCATAGCATGCTTAGAGCTGCAACTCGTTTTCATTATTATGGATTTTTTTCTATATCTGAACCATGAAGATACTTACATTATTTTTCATTGTACCTATGTCTTTTAAAAACATTGAAAAAATTTAAGCTATTATTAAGTGTTTGGAGTAAAGGAGGGATGGGGATTTGCAAGGGAACTCACTCTACCAGCTCAATAAGCTTGCTTTTTGCTTTTGTTTTTTCAGGGTAGCATAAGAGAGATTTAAGCGTAATTATATCTACAGAGATATTCTGGCCAATGAAAGGCAGGTATATAAAAGTATAGACACATTTGCTACCAGATGTGGAGATGAGGTAATTTTAAAAATAAATGTAAACTTTCATGTTATGTATATGCTCTCTAACCAGTTTTCTAAAAACTTGGTTGATGAACATAATCTTGGTAAGAAGGACCACTTTGAGCAGTGGTGACCAAGAAATCTTGTGTTTATTTAAAACTTTTGTTTCCCAGTTCTCAAAGAGAGGCTATCTGGGGGAAGGTGAGGCAACACAACAGTGGTAATAATGTCACTGATATAGTTATTGGGGGGAGGATAGGATTGGAGAGAAAGCAGAGGAAAGAGGAAGGTTGATCATGGCTGTAAGTCTATGCTTTTCTTATCTGTAGTGAATTTGTTTTATTTCTTCTCTTGGCAAGATTTTCTTCCAATAGAAAAATTACTTTGATACTCTTATTTCCTGTATCAAAAACTTATTTCCTCTGAACTTAAAAAAAGATCTTTCTGTGCACTCTCTTTTGTGGTATAGTGATATCCTAATCTGAATGCAGTCTTCTGGAGTACTTCCATTAATCTTTAGAGAGGTGTTCTAGTCCCCTTGACTATAACAGAATGCCTTTTTTTTTTTTTGGTGGTACGCGGACCCTGCTGTGGCCTCTCCCGCTGCGGAGCACAGGCTCCGGATGCGCAGGCTCAGCAGCCATGGCTCACGAACCCAGCCGCTCTGCGGCATGTGGGATCTTCCCGGACCGGGGCACGAACCCATGTCCCCTGCATCGGCAGGCGGACTCCCAACCATTGCGCCACCAGGGAAGCCCCAGAATGCCTTTTTTATGCAGCCTAAAACAGTAGTGTTCTTTTTGTGAATGCTAAATTACATCGTAGGCTTATTCTTAATGTCTCTTGCTAATAGGAGTCAGTCTCTCTTTAATGTCAGACTTCATGCAGTTCACATTTTTTTTTACTTTTTAAGCTGTTTATTGAAGATAACACACATAAGGAAAAGTGCATAAATCCTAAGCTTGATAATTTTTTATGAAGTAAATTACTTGTGTAGCTACTCCCCAGACCATGAAGCAGAAAATTACCAGCACCCAGAGACACTTCTTGTGCTCTTTCCCAGTTATTACTCTTCTTTCCCAAAGGTAGGTAATATCCTGGCTTCTATGACCATCTCTGTCTGTTTTTAATTTTATATAAAAGGAATCATATAATACGTCCTCCCTTTTGTCTGACGTCTTTCACTCAACATTATATTTGGAAAACTCTTCCATGTTGTTGTCGTGGCAGTAATTTATTCATTTTCACAGCTGTTTAATATTCTGTTGTATGAATATAACACAATTTGTCATATTTGTTTGCTTATTATGAACATTTGGGTTGTTTCCAATTTTTGACTGTCACAAATAGTGCTGCTGTGAATACTCATGTATGTTCATATAAGGTATTCTTGTTAAGTCTTTTGTTGAGTATATATGTATATACACATATGTATCTATCTAGGGGTGGAATTTATAAGTCATAGGAAATGCATATGTTCAGTTGTTGATAGCAGTGAATGGTTTTCCCAGAATGGTTGTACCAATTTACTCCATCTCTATTAGTGTACCAAGAGTTCCAGGTACTTCCCATCCTTGCTAACACGTGGTATTGTTAGTCATTTAATAATAACTGTTCTGGTCTTGTATAATGAAATCTCATTGTGGTTTTAAGTAACATATCCTTGGAGACTAATGAAGTTGAACAGCTTTTCATATGTTTATTGGCCTTTTGGAGAACCTCTTCCGTGCAGTGTCCATTATCCTAATAAGTTGTTTTTTCTCATTGATCTGTAGTTCTTTTAAATTCTGCATATGAATTGTTTGATTGATATACAGTTGTAAATTTCTCCTTTCACTTTGTTGCATGATCTTCTATTGTCATAATAGTATCTTTGGATGCACAGAATTTCACTCTTTTAATGTAGTATAATCTATTAATCTTTTACTCTATGCTTAGTGCTTTTTATGTCCTATTTGAAAAATCTTTGCTTTCCACAAGATAAGAATATTATCTTTATTCATTTTCTAAAAGTTTTATTGTTTGATGTTCTGCATTTAGATGTACATTCTATGTAGAATTGATATTTATATCAATAGATGTAGATGGAGTCAAAATTTATTCAATTTTTATGCAAGTATATAATTAACAGAACACCCTTTATTGAAAAAACATTTCTTTTCCCTATATAACAGTGTTTCCTTCATCAGGAAGGCTAGATCTCTTTCTGGACTCACTTTTGTTCTATTGGTCTGTGTTCTAAATACAGTATCTTAAGTACTGGAGCTTTATATCTTGACTCTTGATAACAGTGTAGTAAGTTCTCCAGCTCTATTTTTCTTCAATATTCTTGAAGAAAGGACTCTACTTGGTCCTTTGAGTTTCCATGAAAATGTAAAGAATCAGTTTATTCCACATCTCCTCTTTAAAACCTTCTGGGATTTTGATTGATATATGTGTCAATGTTGGGGAGACTGACATTTTAACAATACTGAATCTTCAAATGTGAGTACATGGTATTTCTCTTTATTATATAGATCTTTAAAAATATCTGTTTATGTTTTTGTGTTCAAGTCTTGAATATCTATTGGATTTATACTTAGGTATTAGATGCTTTAAGAAATAGTATCTTTAAAAATTTATTTTTAATAGCTTGTTTTAGTATATAGATATATTTATTTTTGCATGTTAATCTTATACAGATTCCTTGCTAAATTCTCTTAATAACTCTAATAGATTTCTGAACAATCTTTTGGATATTTTTATATGCAGTCATGTCATCTGTAAATAATGATAATTTTTCTTTTTTGTATTTATAATTTATATATTAAAATTATAAATGTATGTGTGTATGTATATTTTATATATATATATATATATATATAGAGAGAGAGAGAGAGAGAGAGAGAGAGTCCAATTTTTCAGTTTCAAAATTTACGATGTTGAGTAGAAGTGGTGATAGAAGGTATACTTGTCTTATTCCTGGTCTACAAAGTGGGGATGGGGGAAACTCTTTCAGATTTCAGCATGATGTTTCCAGTAGGGTTTCTGTAAGTACCTTATTGGATTTAGGAAGTTCCTATTTATTCCTAGCTTGCCAAGAGGTTTTTTTTTTTTTTTTTAATTTAAATGGGGATTGAATTTTATGAAATATATTTTCTTCTATGTATTTATATAATGTTTCTCCTTTACCTAGTTAAGCTGGTGAATACACTGATTAAATTTAGTTTGTTTAAACCAACCTTGTATTTCTTGAATAAATTCTAATTGGTTATGATTTTTTTATGTACTACTGGATTTGATTTACTAATACTTTGTCTAAGATTTTTATGACTATGTTCATGAGAGAAATTGACATATACATTTCCTTCTTGAATTTCATTTGCCAGGTTTTGGTATAAATATTATACTGGCTTTATAAAATGAGTTGAAAACTGTTTCCTTTTATTCTGTTCTCTGGTTAAGTTCGTGTAAGATTGGTTTTACATCTTTCTTAGTATGTGGAGGAATTCACTGGTGAAGCCATCTGGATCTGGAGATTGTTTTGTGGTGGTTACGTCTTTGATTACAGATTCCATTTATTTTCTAGTATAGTAATATTCTAATTTTTAATTTCTTGTGTTAATTTTTGTAAGTTGTGTTTATCTAGGAATTCATTTATTTTATATGTATTTTCAAATTTATTAGAAAACAGTTATTTATGATAGCTTGTAATTTTCTTTTTAATATCCAGAGTGTCTGTAGTGATGTCCCATTTTGTATCCCTGATGTTGGTCATTTGTACCTTCCCTCTCTTTTCTTGATCTCTTTTGCATAGTTTCTTGCATATTTTCTCTTGTGCATATTTTCTACTTCATTTATTTCTACTCTTTATAATTTTTTTCCTTCTACTTTCATTTGAATTTAATTTGTTGTTATTTTTCTAACTCGCTGAGGTATTTCAGCATTGCTTTCAGTCTTCTTTCCTAAAATATTAATCATAGGCTAAAATTTTCCCTATAATTACAGTTTTAGCTGGATTCCACAAGATTGGATATAGTATGTTTTAATTGTCATTATTTAGAAAATATTATCTCATTTCCATTGTGATTATTTCTTTGACCCATGAGTTACTTAGTTTCCAAATAGTTGGGGATTTTGTAATTATATTTCTCCTACTGATTTCTAGGCTAATTTTCTTGAATGATTTCAGTCCTTTGAAATTAGTTGAGAATTGCTTTACCATGGGTCAATCTTGATAAAGATTTCATTGCACTTGAAAAAATTTTCTGTTTTCCATTCTTGGTTTAAGTATTCATGAAAATAAGGTAAAACCAGTTAACTGTATTGTCCAGCTTTATTTAGTCTATCAACTTCTGAGAGAGGTATATTAAAATTTCCCACTGTGATGGTGGATATATTCACATTTCTCTCTTTAGTTCTGTTAAATTTTGCTTTATATATTTTAAAGCTATACTATTAGGAGAATGCACGTTTAAAGGTTATTTTATCTTCCCCTTTACCTTTAGAATAATCCTTCTTTATCTCTTGTAATGCTTCTTGCCTTGAAGTGTATTTTTATGATATTAATATGCTTAATTAATAGTAAAAGCCACACCAGCTTTTAAAGTATTAGTTCTTGCATAGTATATAATTTTTCCATCCTTTTTCTTTCCCAACTTCCCATGTCCTTATATTTAGTTGTACTTCTTAAAAACAGAATACCATTTTTCTAGGACTTAGTCTGTCAGTCTTTGACTTCTAATTGGAATATTTAGTCCATTCATACTTAATGCAATCACTAATATATAATAATATATTAAGATTTTAACTCTACCATCTTACTATTGGGTTGGCCAAAAAAGTTTGTTCGGTTAATGAATACGTTGTTCAATAGAGTTCTTGGTGAAAATGAAAAATCTTTTATTTTTACTCAAAACCAAATGAACTTTTTGGCCAACCCAAATTTTTGTTTTACTTATTCTCTCTGTTCTATGTTCCTTTTCCTTTTTGTCTTTCTTTTTTTGATTAATGAAGTAGTTAAAATGATTCCAGTTTCTCCACCTATTAGCTATGTGCTATAAATTCTTTTACTATTCTTTTAAGTGGCTATCCTGAAGATTACAGCATGCATCTATTACTTATGAGATACTAATAAAAATTAATACTTTGTTACTTCTCAAGTGAGGTTAGAATCTTATAGTACTTTAGCTCTTGTTAATTCTCCTCATCCAGTCCCACCCTTTGTGTTACTGATGTTATGTATTTTATTTCCACATGTATTTAAATCCCAGAAGATGTTATCATTGATGTTTTATACAGTCAGTATTCACTTTCATTTACCAACTTTTTTACCTTTTCCTTTGCTCTTCAATACTTCTTGCTCTTCCAAGTGTCCATTTGGGATTATTTTCTTCTTCCTAAAGAACTCCCTTTAGCATTTCTTTTACTGTGGACCTTCTATGGACAGAATTTTTTAGTTTTTCCTTATCTGAAAAGTTCTCTATTTAACTTCACTTTTTCTGCAGTTTTTGAAAATAGAAAACATGATGTAATGGAGAGAGATGCTTTATGAACTCATCTTTTATTGTCTCAAAACTTTAAATTTTGAAGTAAGTTTAGATTAACAAAAAAGTTGCGAAAATGATATAAAAAGTATCTTTGTGTCTTTTATTCATATTCCCTAAATGATAGCATTTTATCACATTTAATTTATACTTTCCCTCTCTCTGATTATATATAATTCTTTTGAACTAGTTTAGAGTAAGAAGCAGATATGAAGCTCTTTACTCCTTACCTCATTGCATATTTCCTAAAAATTATATATTACACCTTTATCGATAACCATTTTTGAAATTTGAAAAAAATAAAATAAATAAAAAAATAAAGTTTCTGTAAAAAAAAAAAGTGTGTTGGGGGGCTTCTCTGCTGTGGGGCACAGTGGTTAAGAATCCACCTGCCAATGCAGGGGACACGGATTTGAGTCCGGGAAGATCCCACATGCCATGGAACAACTAAGCCCGTGAACCACAACTACTGAGCATGTGCTCTAGAGCATGTGAGCCACAAATACTGAGCCTGTGTGCCACAACTACTGAAGCCCGTGCACCTAAAGCCCTTGCTCAACAACAAGAGAAGCCACCGCAACGAGAAGCCCGCACACCGCAACGAAGAGTAGCACCCACTTGACGCAACTAGAGAAAGTCTGTGCACAGCAACAAAGACCCAGTATAACCCAGAATAAACAAATAAAAAAACAAACATAAATATAGTTTCCTCTTCTGTGCAAAAGCTTTTAAGTTTCATTAGGTCCCATTTGCTTATTTTTGTTTTCATTTCCATTACTCTAGGAGGAGGGTAAAAAAGATCTTGCTGTGATTTATATCAAACAGTTTTCTGCCTATGTTTTCCTCTAAGAGTTTTATAGTGTCCAGTCTTACATTTAGGTCTTTAATCCATTTGCAGTTTATTTTTCTGTATGGTGTTAGGGAGTGTTCTAATTTCATTCTTTTACATGTAGCTGTCCAGTTTCCCCAGCACCACTTATTGAAGAGGCTGTCTTTTCTCCATTGTATATCCTTGCCTCCTTTGTCATGGATTAGTAGACTGTAGGTCTGTGAGTTTATCTCTGGGCTTTCTATCCTGTTGCATTGATCTATATTTCTGTTTTTGTGCCAGTACCATACTGTGTTCATTACTGTAGCTTTGTAGTATAGTGTGAAGTCAAGGAGTCTGATTCCTCCAGATCCGTTTTTTTCCCTCCAGATTGCTTTGGCTGTTTGGGGTCTTTTGTGTTTCCATACAAATTGTAAACGTTTTTGTTCTAGCTCTGTAAAAAATGCCACTGGTAATTTGATAGGGATTGCATTGAATCTGTAGATTGCTTTGGGTAGTATAGTCATTTTCACAATATTGATTCTTCCAATCCAAGAACATGGTATATATCTCTCCATCTGTTTGTGTCATCTTTGATTTCTTTCATCAGTGTCTTATAGTTTTCTGAGTACAGGTCTTTTGTCTCCTTAGGTAGGTTTATTCCTAGGTATTTTATTCTTTTTGTTTCAGTGGTGAATGGGAGTGTTTCCTTAATTTTTCTTTCTGATCTTTCATTGTTAGTGTATAGGAATGCAGAAGATTCCTGTGCATTAATTTTGTATCCTCCAGCTTTACCAAATTCATTGATGAGCTCTAGTAGTTTTCTGGTGGCATCTTTAGTAGTATTATTGACATAGTATCGACATAGTATTATGTCATCTACAAACAGTGACAGTTTTACTTCTTCTTTTCCAATTTGTATTCCTTTTATTTCTTTATCTTCTCTGATTGCCGTGGCTAGGACTTCCAAAACTATGTTGAATAATAGTCGTGAGAGTGGACATCCTTGTCTTGTTCCTGATCTTAGAGGAAATGATTTCAGTTTTTCACCATTGAGAATAATGTTTGCTGTGGATTTGTCATATATGGCCTTTATTATGTTGAGGGAGTTTCCACCTCTGCCCACTTTCTGGAGAGTTTTTATCATAAATGGGTGTTGAATTTTGTCAAAAGCTTTTTCTGCATCTATTGAGATGATCATATGGTTTTTCTTCTTCAGCTGGTTACTATGGTGCATCACATTGACTGATTTGCATATATTGAAGAATCCTTGTGGCCCTGGGATAAATCCCACTTGATCATTGTGTATGATCCTTTTAATGTGCTGTTGGATTCTGTTTGCTAGTATTTTGTTGAGGATTTTTGCATCTATATTCATCAGTGATATTGGTCTGTAATTTTTTTTTTTTTTGTAGTATCTTTGTCTGGTTTTGTTATCAGGGTGATGGTGGGCTCATAGAATGACTTAGGGAGTGTTCCTTCTTCTGCAATTTTTTGAAAGAGTTTGAGACAGATGGGTGTTACCTCCTCCCTAAATGTTTGATAGTATTCACCTGTGAAGACATCTGGTCCTGGACTTTTGTTTGTTGGAAGTTTTTTAATCACATTTTCTATTTCATTACCTGTGATTGGTCTTTTCATATTTTGGATTTCTCCCTGGTTCCGTCTTGGAAGTTTTTACCTTTCTAAGAATTTGTCCATTTCTTCCAGGTTGTCCATTTTATTGGCATAGAGTTGCTTGTAGTAGTCTCTTATGATGTTTTGTATTTCTGTGGTGTCTGTTGTAACTTCTTTTTCATTTTTAATTGTATTGATTTGAGTGCTCTCCCTCTTTTTCTTGCTGAGTCTGGCTAAAGGTTTATCAATTTTGTTTATCTTCTCAAAGAACCAGCTTTTAGTTTTATTGATCTTTGCTATTGTTTTCTTTGTTACGATTTCATTTATTTCTGCTCTGATCTTTATGATTTCTTTCCTTCTACTAACTTTGGGTTTTGTTTGTTCTTTCTCTAGTTCCTTTAGATGTAAGGTTAGATTTTTTATTTGAGATTTATTTTTGTTTCTTGAGGTAGGATTGTATCACTGTAAACTCCCCTCTTAGAATTGCTTTTGCTGCCTCCCCTAGGTTTTGGATCATTGTGTTTTCATTGTCATTTGTCTCTAGGTATTTTTTAATTTCCTCTTTGATTTCTTCAGTGATCTCTTGGTTATTTAGTAACGTATTGTTTAGCCTCCAGGTGTTTGTGTTCTTTTACTGGTTTTTCCCTGTAATTTATTTCTAATCTTATAATGCTGCAGTTGGAAAAGATGTTTGATATGATTTCAGTTTTCTTAAATTTACTGAGGTTTGATTTGTGACCCATGATATGATCTGTCCTGGAGAATGTTCCGTGTGCACTTGCGAAGAAAGTGCAACCTGCTGTTTTCAGTGGAATGTCCTATAAATATCAACTAAGTCTATCTGGACTATTGTGTCATTTAAAACTTGTGCTTCCTTATTAATTTTCTGTTTGGATGATCTGTCCATTGGTGTAAGTGAGGTGTTAAAATCCCCACTATTATTGTGCTAGTGTTGATTTCCTCTTTTTTTTTTTTTTTTTTTGGGGTACGCGGGCCTCTCACTGTTGTGGCCTCTCCCGTTGCAGAGCACAGGCTCCGGACGCGCAGGCTCAGCGGCCATGGCTCACGGGTCCAGCCGCTCCGCGGCATGTGGGATCTTCCCGGACCGGGGCACGAACCTGCGTCCCCTGCATCGGCAGGTGGACTCTCAACCACTGCGCTACCAGGGAAGCCCTGATTTCCTCTTTTATAGCTGTTAGCATTTGCCTTATGTATTGAGGTGCTCCTGTGTTGGGTGCATATATTTTTAGAATTGTTGTATCTTCTTGGATTGATCCCTTGACCATTATGTAGTGTCCTTCCTTGTCTCTTGTAACATTCTTTATTTTAAAGTCTAATTTATCTGATATGAGTATTGCTACTCCAGCTTATTTTTGATTTCCATTTGTACGGAATATCTTTTTCCATCCCCTCACTTTCAGTCTATATGTGTCCCTAGGTCTGAAGTGGGCCTCTTGTAGACAACATATATATGTGTCTTGTTTTTGTATCCATTCAGAGAGCCTATGTCTTTTGCTTGGAGCATTTAATCTATTCACATTTAAGGTAATTATCGGTATGTATGTTCTTATTACCATTTTCTTAATTTTGGGGGGTTTGTTTTTGTAGGTCCTTTTCTTCTCTTGTGTTTCCCACTTAGAGAAGTTCCTTTAGCATTTCTTGTAGGGCTAGTTGGTAGTGCTGAATTCTATTAGCTTTTGCTTGTCTGTAAATCTTCTGATTTCTCCATTGAATTGGAATGAGATCTTTGCCAGATAGAGTAATCTTGGTTGTAGGTTCTTCCCTTTCATCACTTTAAATATATTGTGCCACTCCCTTCTGGCCTGTATAGTTTCTTCTGAGAAATCAGCTGTTAACCTTATGGGAGTTCCCTTGTATGTCATTTGTCGTTTTTCCCTTGTTGCTTTTCATAATTTTTCCTTGCTTTTTATTTTTGTCAGCTTGATTACTGTTTGTCTTGGCATTTTTCTCTTTAGGTTTATCCTGTGTGGGACTCTCTGCACTTCTTGGACTTGGGTGGCTATTTCCGTTCCCATGTTAGGGAAGTTTTCAACTATAATCACTTCTAATATTTTCTTGGGTCCTTCTCTCTCTTCTCCTTCTGAGACCTGTATAATGTGAATATTTGTGTGTTTAATGTTGTCCCAGAGGTCTCTTATGCTGTTTGCATTTCTTTTCATTCTTTATTCTGTTCCGTGGCAGTGAATTCCATCATTCTGCCTTCCAGGTCACTTACCTTTTCTTCTGCTTCAGTTATTCTGTTATTGATTCCTTGTAGTGTATTTTTCATTTCAATTATTGTATTGTTCCTGTATGTTCTTTAATTCTCCTAGGTTTTGTTAAACATTTCTTGCATCTTCTCAATCTTTGCCTCCATTCTTTTTCCAAGGTCCTGGATCATCTTCACTATCATTATTTTGAAATCCTTTTCTGGAAGCTTGCCTATCTCCACATCCTTTAGTCATTTCTCTGGGATTTTATCTTGTTTCTTTATCTGGTACATAAAACTCTGCCATTTCATTTTGTCTGTTTTTCTGTGAATGTGGTTTTTGTTTCACAGGCTGCAGGATTGTAGTTCTTTTTTTTTTTTTAATGTGATAAATTTTTTTAAACATCTTTATTGGGGTATAATAGTTTTACAACGGTGTGTTAGTTTCTGCTTTATAACAAAGGGAATCAGTTATACATATACATAATGTTCCCATATCTCTTCCCTCTTGTGTCTCCCTCCCTCCCACCCTCCCTATCCCACCCCTCCAGGTGGTCACAAAGCGCCGAGCTGATATCCCTGTGCTATGTGGCTTCTTCCCACTAGCTATCTACCTTACATTTGTTAGTGTATATATGTCCATGCCTCTCTCTTGCTTTGTCACAGCTCACCCTTCCCCCTCCCCATATACTCAAGTCCGTTCTCCAATAGGTCTGTGTCTTTATTCCTGTCTTACCCCTAGGTTCTTCATGACATTTTTTTCTTAAATTCCATATATATGTGTTAGCATACGGTGTTTGTCTTTCTCTTTCTGACTTACTT
>NW_020185336.1:12295045-12382174 GCF_003031525.2 Neophocaena asiaeorientalis asiaeorientalis | reverse complement strand
CATCCCCTCAATTTCAGTCTGTATGTGTCTCTAGGTCTGAAGTGGGTCTCTTGTAGACAACATATATATGGGTCTTGTTTTTGTATCCATCCAGCGAAATTGTGTTTTTTGGTGGGAGCATTTGGTCCATTTACATTTAAGGTAATCATCTATATGTATGTTCCTGTTCCCATGTTCTTAATTGTTTTGGGTTCGTTATTGTAGGTCTTTTCCTTCTTTTGTTTTTCTTGCCTAGAGAAGTTCCTCTAGCAGTTGTTGTGAAGTTCTCTTCTTCTTCTGGAACCCCTATAATTCGAATGTTCATGCGTTTAATGTTGTCCCAGAGGTCTCTGAGTCTGTCCTCTGTTCTTTTCATTCTTTTTCCTTTATTCTGCTCTTCATTAGTTATTTCCACTATTTTATCTTCCAGGTAACTTATCCGTTCTTCTGCCTCAGTTATTCTGCTATTGATCCCATCTAGAGTATTTTTAATTTCATTTATTGTGTTGTTCATCATTGCTTGCTTCATCTTTAGTTCTTCTACGTCCTTGTTAAATGTTTCTTGCATTTTGTCCATTCTATTTCCAAGATATTGGATCATCTTTGCTATCATTATTCTGAATTGTTTTTCAGGTAGACTGCCTATTTCCTCTTCATTTGTTAGGTCTGGTGGGTTTTTATCTTGCTCCTTCATCTGCTGTGTGTTTTTCTGTCTTCTCATTTTGCTTATCTTACTGTGTTTGGGGTCTCCTTTTGCAGACTGCAGGTTTGTAGTTCCCGTTGTTTTTGGTGTCTGTCCCCAGTGGCAAAAGTTGGTTCTGTGGGTTGTGTAGGCTTCCTGGTGGAGGGGACTAGTGTCTGTATTCTGGTGGATAAGGCTGGATCTTGTCTTTCTGGTGGGCAGGTCCACGTCTGGTGGTGTGTTTTGGCGTGTCTGGACTTATCACGATTTTAGGCAGCCTGTCAGCTAATGGGGTGGGGTTGTGTTCCTGTCTTGCTAGTTGTTTGGCATAGGTTGTCCAGCACTGTAGCTTACTGGTCGTTGAGTGAAGCTGGTGCTGGTGTTGAGATGGAGATCTCTGGGAGATTTTCACTGATTGATATTATGTGGAGGTGGGACGTCTGTTGTGGACCATTGTCCTGAAGTTGACTCTGCTACCTCAGAGGCACAGCACTGACTGCTGCCTGTAACACCAAGAGCCTTTCATCCACATGGCTCTGAATAAAAGGGAGAAAAAGTAGAAACAATTAGTAGAAGCAGAAAGAAAGAAAGAAAGGAAGGAAGGAAGGAATTAGGGAGGGATGGAGGAAGGAGGGAAGGAAGGAAAGAAAGAAAGAATATAAAATAAAATAAAGTAAGATAAAATAAAACAAAGTTATTGAAAGAAAAAATTATTAAGAAAAGAAGAAAAATTTTTGAAGAAAAATAGCAAAGAAATAAAACACGGATGGATAGAATCCTTGGATAAATGGTGGAAGCAAAGCTATACAGACGAAGTCTCACACAGAAGCCTACACATACACACTCACAAAAGGAGGAAAAGGGGAAAAAGTCATAAATCTTGCTCTCAAAGTCCATCTCCTCACTTTGGGAATATTCGTTGTCTATTCATGTATTCCACAGATGCAGGGTACGTCAAGTTGATTGTGGATCTTTAATCCGTTGCTTCTGAGGCTGCTGGGAGGGATTTCCCTTTCTCTTCTTTGTTCTCACAGCTCCCTGGGTTCAACTTTGGATTTGGCCCCGCCTCTGCGTGTAGGTCGCCCGAGGGCGTCTGTTCTTCGCTCAGACAGGACGGGGTTATAGGAGCAGCTGCTTCGGGGACTCTGGCTCACTCAGATCGGGGGGAAGGGAGGGGTACGGAGTGCTGGGCGAGCCTGCGGTGGCAGAGGCCGGCCTGGCGTTGCACCAGCCTGAGGCGCGCTTTGCGTTCTCCCGGCAAAGTTGTCCCTGAATCCTGGGACCCTGGCAGTGGCGGGCTGCACAGGCTCCCTGGAATGGGGTTGTGGATAGTGACCTGTGCTCACACACAGGCTTGTTAGTGGCGGCAGCAGCAGCCTTAGCATCTTATGCCCGTCTCTGGGGTCCGCGCTGTTAGCTGCAGCTAGCGCCTGTTTCTGGAGCTCCTTTAAGCAGCGCTCTTAATCCCCTCTCCTCCTGCACCAGGAAACAAAGAGGGAAGAAAAAGTGTCTTGCCTCTTCGGTAGGTCCATACTTTTCCCCCGACTCCCTCCCGGCTAGCCATGGTGCACTAACCCCCTTCAGGCTGTGTTCGCGCTGCCAAACCCAGTCCTCTCCCTGCACTCCGACCGAAGCCCGAGCCTCAGCTCCCAGCCCCGCCTGCCCTGGTGGGTGAGCAGACAAGCCTCTCGGGCTGGTGAGTGCTGGTCGGCACTGATCCTCAGTCGGGAATCTCTCTGCTTTGCCCTGCGCACCCCTGTTGTTGTGCTCTCCTCCTTGGCCCGGAAGCTTCCCGCTCCGCCACCTGCAGTCTCCTTCTGTGAAGGAGCTTCCTAGTGTGTGGAAACCTTTCCTCCTTCACAGCTCCCTCCCACTGGTGCAGGTCCCATCCCTATCCTTTTGTCTGTGTTTATTCTTTTGCCTTACCCAGGTACGTGGGGACTTCCTTGCCTTTTGGGAGGTCTGAGGTCTTCTGCCATCATTCAGTAGGTGTTCTGTAGGAGTTATTCCATGTGTAGATGTATTTCTGGTGTATCTGTGGGGAGGAAGGTGATCTCTGCGTCTTACCCTTCCGCCATCTTCCCCTCGTCCCCCTCTTTCAGTTTTTTAAGGAACATCCAAACTGTTCTCAATAGTGGCTGTACCAATTTACATTCCCACGAACAGTGTAAGAGGGTTCCTCTTTCTCCACACCCTCTCCAGCATTTATTATATGTAGACTTGTTAGTGATGGCCATTTTGACTGGTGTGAGGTGATACCTCACTGTAGTTTTGATTTGCATTTCTCTAGTAATTAGCAGTGTTGAGCATCTTTTCATGTGTCTCTTGGCCATCTGTATATCTTCTTCAGAGAAATGACTATTTAGATCTTCTGCCCATTTTTTGATTGCATTATTCGATTTTTGATGTTGAGCTGCATGAGCTGTTTGTATATTTGGAGGTTAATCCCTTGTCAGATGCTCGGATTGATGGTTTTTTTAAAAAAATTAATTAATTTATTCATTTTTGGCTGCATTGGGTCTTCGTTTCTGCACGTGGGCTTTCTCTAGTTGTGTCTCTACTCTCCACTGCGGTGCGTGTTCATCTCATTGCGGTGGCTTCTCTTGTTGCAGAGCATGGGCTCTAGGTATGCAGGCTTCAGTAGTTGTGGCTCGTGGGCTCTAGAGCCCACGCTCAGTAGTTGTGGCGCATGGGCTTAGTTGCCCCATGGCATGTGGGATCTTCTTGGAGCAGAGCTCGAGCCTGTGTACTCTGCCTTTGCAGGCAGATTCTGAACCACTGTGCCACCAGGGAAGCCTGTGGAATGAAGTTTTATGGCTCCTCCTTATCCAGTTTTTCTTCATTGGTTTCCAGAAATCTAACATGCTCTTAGTTTTCCTCCTACCTCTCCATCATTCCTTCTTAGTTTCTTTTCTGTTTCCTTCTTTTTCACCTTGACCCTGAATATCAATGTGTCCTAGGGCTTGCCCCTTAGTTAGTGATGTTGACCATCTTTTCATGTGCCTGTTGGTCATCTGTATGTCTTCTTTGGAGAAATGTCTATTTAGGTCTTCTGCCCATTTTTTTATTGTTGTTGTTGTTTTTATATATATTAAGCTGTAGAGCTGTTTGTATATTTTGGAAACTAATTCCTTGTCAGTAGCATCTTTTGCAAATATTTTCTCCCAGGCCGTAGGTTGTCTTTTATTTTGTTTATGGTTTACACCTTTGTCTTTAAAGATCATTTTTTCTGGGCATATAATTCTATATTGGATTTAAAAAAACCTTTCAGCAGTTATCCTACTATATTCTGGCTTCCATCATTTCTTTTTAAACTTAGCTGTTCATTTCATAGCCCCTTTAAAGCTAATGTGTTTTGTTCTTTTAGCTGATTTTTAGTATCTTTCCCTTTATCATGATTTTTTTCAGGAGTGTTAAAATATGCTTAGAATGCTTTCCTTTTTGTTTAGTTTGTTTGCGTTTCTTAGAATGTTATGAAACTGTAGATTGATGTTTTTCACAAGTCTTAAAACTGTCTCGGCCATATTCCTTCAAATGGTGCTTTGGTCTGATTCTTTCATCCTCCCATCTCCAGTTATATGAATGTTAGATTTTTCTTCATATTTCTGTCTCTTATACTCTTTTTGTATCATTTTTCTTCCTGTTCTTGAGTCTGGATATTTTATAATAATCTATCTTTTTTTGTTCATGAATTCTCTATTTGTATCCAATTTGCTGTTGAAACAATGATTGGATTTTAATGTTGATTATTTTACTTTTCAGTTTTACAATTTATAATTGGTTGTTTTTGTAGATTTTATTTCTCAGGTGAAATTCTTCATCTTTATTTTCTTAAACATCATGCATACATAACTTAAATTTTGTGTATAATAACTGGGCCTCATTTGTGGGTCTGTTTCTTTTCTTGTTTTTATTTTATATTGGAGTACAGTTGATTTATAATTTTGTGTTAATTTCAGGTGTACAGCAAAGTGATTTGGTTATACATATATATATATATATTTTTTTCAAGTTCTTTTCTGTTGATCTGTTTCTCTTGTTGATTATTTTACTTTTCAGTTTTACAATTTATAATTGGTTGTTTTTGTAGATTTTATTTCTCAGGTGAAATTCTTCATCTTTATTTTCTTAAACATCATGCATACATAACTTAAATTTTGTGTATAATAACTGGGCCTCATTTGTGGGTCTGTTTCTTTTCTTGTTTTTATTTTATATTGGAGTACAGTTGATTTATAATTTTGTGTTAATTTCAGGTGTACAGCAAAGTGATTTGGTTATACATATATATATATTTTTTTTTCAAGTTCTTTTCTGTTGATCTGTTTCTCTTATCTGCTGTTCACCTGGTCCTGTTTGTTTGTATGCCTAATAACTTTTTTAATGGAATGATAGCATTATATCTATATCAATATCTATAACTATACCTGTCTATAAATTGGAGAGGCTTTGGATGATGTTATCTTCCTCCAGAGATGATTTGCCCTGTACTCAATCAGGCAGGTAGAGAAGGGTCAGAACAATTAATATAATCAAGGATTAGTGTGATTCTAGGCTTCAGTTTTGATTTTTTAAGTCTAGATCTCAGATTTGCCCATCTCAGAAGATAGAACTCAAAAGTTCCCAAGTGAGAGCCTAGGGTATTTCCCAGGGCTGTTCTTTTTGGCAGATCCTGAACTCTAATTTTTATTTCATTTGCACTGTTAGGCTGCAGAAAACTCCACTGAGGTTTCCTGTAGATTTTTGCTCTGCTTCTTATCTACTTTTCCCTGTGCAATTTAAGAATTGGAAAATGCTATGAGGGGAAAACTTATGTGAGTTTGGGCTTACTTCTTTATACTTCCCTTATGTTGATGATCTCAGCTCCTCTGGCCCCTCTGGCTACCTTAGCAGACCCAAAGTGCCTTTTTTATCTTCATAGTTCTATGAGAAAAGCTCCATTGGCTTCTTTGCCTCTTAGAATTTTCATTCTGCAAAATTTTTTATCATCTGTCTTCAGCCTCTTCCCTCTTGCTTAAGACTCAACAAATGACCCAAGGGGAAAATGTTTATAGAGTATTGGGTTCACCTCAAAGAATTTCTCTCCTTTCTGAGATCTTGACCCTCAGTGTCTGGATGCCCCAAAGTCTCTCCAATGCCAACAGATATATTTTAAAAACTATTTTATATAGATTTACTAGTTACTTTTGGAGGGAGTATTTGACTATGAAAGCTGTTCTGTTTTTGCTGCACAGAATATGTCCACATTCATCTTTGATACATTAAATTTTTTGAAAACAAGTTTTTAAAAAAGATAGTTTATGGAGATCTTATTAATCTACTTTACTGAAGGTTATTTTTTAGAAAATTTATTAATTAAAAACTTTTTTTCACAAGTGACCCCGTCCTTTTTTATGATGTATGCACTCTAATAAATACTTCGTATCTCCACCTACCAAAGTGGACAAATAGAAGTTGTTTGTGGCAGGGGATCTTTCTTCAGGTATTTGATTGATTGAAGTTTTCATATTGAATATTGTTCTCTATCCATAAGTCAGACACTCAAGAGTAACACCTTCCACATCAGCAAGTGCCTTGGATGAAACAGGCTGTCAGGAACATTTATGATAACTGACAGCTCCAGGGAAAGGAAGGAGGTTGATTAAAGGACTGGTGCCCTTGTAGAGTACATCCATTTGGCAGTTACTTCAAGAACGTTTTGTCTTAGCTTAAAATGGAAGGTAGGCTTGCCACGAAATATAGGGTTTCATATTTTGTAATTTGCCATGACTTTTTTTTGTCATCTCAAGCAAATAACAAATAAGTAATTTAAAAATGATCCTGCCTGTCTGAAGCCTAGTTAACAGATAGGCTGTCCTTTCAAGATCTCTCTCAATTTAGTTTCTATGTTATTATTAAAAAGAAAGTTAATATGATCTTACGGAGAATTAGACAATAGTTTATAATTTCCAAGATGAATATAATGAAATGCTTTTCTTGAAAATTTCCATTTCCATTTTTCTGCTCATGTCCTTACCTGGAATGTATTCTGTTTTCCTTTTTGCATTTTACTTTGGGAGCTGGCTCAGGTTTCACCATCTTGAGGAAGCCATCCCCGGTTTCCACACTGAGTCTTACTATGTCTTTACTCATATTTACTAATGCTTGTCATGCATTAAGTACTGAATAAGTACTCTAACTGAATTATCACATTAAATAATAAAAATCACAATGGAGAGAGGTAACCATTTTAGAAATATGGAGAATAAGTTTCAGAGAAGTTAAGACATTTGCTCGGTCACACCATTAGTGAATGATGTTGCATTTTTTAACCTTTACATTTCCAATTTGCACTATTTGTTGTTATAAAATTCTATATTTTCTTATTGCTTATCTGTAAATTTTTTATACAGTCTTATATAGTCGATTATTCTTCACTCATTGTATCTAGTAGAAGACTGTATAGAGGTAAGTGCTTACTAGTGTCTGCTGGATTAACTGTTTGGAATATAAAGAACTGTCATTGTGCTGGAAAGATCATCACGAGCACAGTTCTGGTTCACATACTGACTATGAGTAGAGAGATCAAGGTATATTGTCAGAAAACACTAGAGATGTATAATCTTAAAACATGATTCAACCCTGGATATTTGAGGGGAAATTAAAATTGAACAAGCCCTTGAAAATAGTGAGAAATACTTCTGGAGGCCTCTATAATCTTTTAAATTCATGAATTCCATCTGTTCTTTAGAATCTCTATTTTCTCTTTATTTTTATTATTAAGCAGTAATAATTTTCCTTTTGGGGACAATAAAAAATACAATTATAAAAAGTACTTCTTAAGAATTATTGTTTATGTAGTGATGAGGATGGCAAAAATAAATTGAGATATAGATCTCTAAAGGTTTGCCAGACTCCCTCACTAAAAAGTGACATATTCTTATGCTCCAACCAAGTGTCCAATTCAAATTTGTGTTTCACCTGATTCAAAAATTATCATAGCATTAGATCTTGAGAGTTGCTTTCAAAATAGTGGAAAATGCACATGTAGTTTCCTGAGAGGAAAGTAAATTCTCCTGTATGCAACAATAGTATTTTCATGAAGGATATTAATTTATTGGACTAAGACCTCTTTGTTTTTGAAAACAAAGATGTCTTATATCTAAAATTAAAAAAATAAAATATTGTATTTTGAATGCTAAATTAATACCCATAAAGAATTAAACTTAGGAAACATTTTATTCATTCTTTAAAAATTTCAAATTAAACTTATACTTTTTTCAGAGAAAAAGTTATTATTAAAAATGGCATGTTTGTCAATTAAATTTTTCTTCTTCCTGGATATAAATGTTTGTTCTTTCTTACCTCTTTAGATATACATATTTATTCTTTCACTCTTGTTTCAATTTATTAAGATTTCACTGAATTTTGATGCTGTCCTTATGGCTTTAGCACATATACCCTCTATTCCATCCCAGTCATTGTCATTTTCAAATGCCATTTGCTTAGAAGGCAGCCAGTTCAATTATTCTTGTTGAAATTAATCTCTTCCATAACCATCCATGAAGTCCAGCCTAGCCAACCGTAGACTCTGAGTGGCTTTTGGATCTAGGGCAGAATCAGAAAAGACATGGCATGGTGCTGTCATTCAGAGTTGTTCTCTCCATAACAAACATTGCTCATGAATGATGATACTCTAATCTGCTGGGCCTGGATAAGATTTCATAGTCCTCTCAATATGCTGCTCTAGGCTATAATTAACCAACTGATAGACTTTGGCAAATCAGACCAAGCCTCCATGCCAACCTGGGTCTTCTGTTTTAGTCAAGGGAATGGTATGTTATGCTAGATGGAATTTAAAAGTACCACCAGCACCAAAATTTACCACACCTAGTACATTTTTTAGGTATGAAAAAATTTTAAAGGCTTCACACTCCCAGGAAAAAGCTGACGTGATAACCAGCAAACATCAGTACTGGTTTTAAACCTGTCCAATGGATTAATGAGAGTTTGCTTCTGTGAATTCCTCTCTGAAAGCCAACCAGTCAGTTGGCTCATGCTCTGAAAGTCAGCCATTCAGCAGTGAACTCACTCCAGTGAACTTGAGTCAAAGGCTGACGTCAACCAAACCTTGTTTCTGTAACCAAGCACAAGCATGTTTCTTTATCCAACATAAGCCACCATTTAAGACTGATGTAAACCTACTGTTGCCTCTATAACTAACACAATCTCCTCCTCCACCACCAGTATTTCTTACAAACCTATGTAATATCAGCAGTTTGCTTAATTCACTGAGACTGTGCCTAACCAGCATAGCGCTCTCCCTTACCTAGGTGAGCAATCAGTCAGACTTCGCCACTTTGGGTTTTGCTTCAGAGTTTGAATGGTGGTCTCATCCTTTGACAGATGACAGTAATGTCAGCACTCCCCACTCCACCTTTTTTTTTTCAGTAAAGGTAACATATTTGCTCAACTTCTCAAATGAATCATTTTTGGGGAATAAAGTCTCATTCCAAAGGGTGGATTGGCCACATGACTGAACCCTCCTTACCAAAAATAGATTTCATTGGGCTGTCACACTAATGAACGTTGAGAAATTCAAAGCTTTTTTTTTTCCATTTTAACTGCATGCAATGTATTTCATTGTTTTATAGTATCCATTTTATATAACTTTCATGTGAAATCAGCCTCTTGAAGTAGAATATTAGCAAACCTGACACGCTTGAAGTGTGAAGAGTTGGGGGCTTAAGGAGAGAAATTCTGGGAAATCCCTGGGAGTAAGCTAAGAGTTGATGAGTGATAGAAAATAAGTCTGTTTGGAGTTCCCCAAGATGAGACTGCACTGCACCGTTTCTGCATCTTTTCTAGACATCTCAGTCTAGAAATAGAGAAGATAGAGTGGAAGAACATGTATATGTGGGAAACTAATTTGGATATTAGCTTGCCAGTAGGTCCTAGGGTGAGGCTTTTGATGGTGGTGATGAGGCTGGCAGAGAAGTGACTCAACAGCAGTCCAGGACTGAGTAGGGATTATACTGCCCGTGGGGAGATAAATGATGGACTGGAAGAAATGTAAAAGACTTGGTTATTAAGTATCTTTTATAAGAATGAAGTGCAGATGTGATTGGAGATGGGGAGGAAGACAGATGGCAGGATTGTGACCAGGCAGGGGAGAATGCTGTGGTAAGAATCTCAGATATATTCAATTTTCAAGCCTCAGTGGTATATTACGTGCTGTCATTTTGCCAAATGCTGTGGGAGCTGCAAAAATTAGCAAGCTGTAGCTTTTACTCTCATGGAACTTACAGTTTATTAGGACCAGACTTTTACGATGAGGTTGTTCAGACACGTTTGTGGCTGACTGTTTTGGGAAGGAGGCCATCAAAGCCATTGAAAAATACAGGCTGTGAAGTCCATGTGCCAGATGGTCATCAATGTAAGTGCTCAAGGCTGAGGAAAAAGGCAAGGAATGGACTGAAGGGAAATGAAAATGCTGCACATCCCCAAGGTGTGTAGGTCAATTATGATTGCTTCTTTCTTTTGATTTCTTCCTTTTGGATTATCTAGTAAGGGATAGGAAACCAAGAACTCCATGGGAACCCAGAGCAGATGATATAAATTTACAGAGACGTCAGATATACATTTATGAGAGGAGGTGGGCCTGGCTAATTATGAAACCATTACATTATTACTTGAGATATTAAGTGCTACATAAATTACCTGAAAACATGAATTCACACCTGAAAATCTGAAACCTTCTTTTATAGGAAATGTATACATCTGGGAAAATTGTTAGTAGCTGCATAATTCCTGTGATCATTTTTCAGTCTCTAACATCAAGGCTTTAGCACTCAATGTTTGAAGAATAATGCAGCTTTGATGATTACTTGTTTACATCAATTCTAGAAGAAAAGATAATTTTGTAAGGTTAAATGATAATATTAAGGATAAATCAATAGAATCAAAGCTAGAGGCCTAATCACAGACTGAATTTGGGGTAAAGTTGCCAAATTCAAGGCTTCTTGTTGTACTTAATCCTCTTAAGCCAAACTGCTAACTTTGTACCCAGCGTCACTGGTAATTTATCCACAGTGTCCTTATGTCTGTAATTTATGTTGCAAACCTTGCCTGCAGCACTTTTTTTTTTTTCTTAAAGCCTTCTTTCAATGTATGATAGTTGGGTTTAATATGGTTATTAGAGAGAAGCTTGTTAGTGGTAAGGGAGTTCAGAGATGAAAGTCGGTGTTCTCAGATGGCCTGTCTGTTCTGAATTCCGTTTGCTGGGAGGTAGCAGTTATCAAAGGAAACATTGGCTGCTGCTGGTGAGTCTGAGGGGTCTGAGGAATTTTCAGAGCACAGGCTGATGGACTTGGTGTGAATAATTGCCAGAGGATTAATCCTGGCTTGTCGCCAACTCAGTGCCTGGGAAGCTCACAATAGGAAATGACAGGTGTGTTAAAGCATGGGGCCAGTGTGTGACATGGTTTTGGACAGAAGCCACAGAGTGCTGGTTACCTTAGGTGTTGCTGTGTCTTTTCTTTTACCTTACCACTTGTTTTTCTTCACAAGGTAAACATCCTCATGCAGATCCAGTCCTTGAAAAAGATTTTTAAGGGGTGTATTTATATCTTTCCTTTGGACTTACATGAATCATGTGTGCTGGCTTCTGTTGGCTGCATTTGTGATGGGACCAAGCGGGAGACAATATACCCACACTTTTCTCATATAATTATAAGGGAAAGAGCAGATCATCCTTGTGTCACATGCTTTGGTATCATGGTATTTCTAGCATCTGGCACTGCATGTGGTGCAGTTAGGCTCATATGGATATGTGGCAGGAGGAAGATGCCCAAGGCAGATAGAAATTGAAAACAAGATTACAGGCAGGGCCAAACAAGCAGCATGTCATTTTTGGAAATGCTGAAATATTGAACAGAGCCTTAACTTGGGCAGCAGATTGGCTGAAAATGATCTTTTCTGCTGCTGGTGGTTAATGTAGCATTAAAAAAAAAAAAGACGACATATTGAACAAGTACCCTGAAAAGAGGCAAAAATTAGCCCCAAAAGGAGGTGGCATTGTTCATATATCTGTTTAATTGTATAACAGTATTTGGAAGCACATCTGGCTTCCTGTGGGAATACTGATACTTTCATTTAAAGCTTGGATTGCCTGTGCCAAATACTAGGGATGCAAAAGCATTCTTTTCCTTTCATTTAGGTACCTATACAAGAAATGGTAACTATACTTAGAGGCATGAAACCACATGAAGAGAAATGACTTGAGTCATTTTCAAACTTTTGTTTGTAAATATTGTTGTTTCTCATATAGAGACAATATGTGTTGCATGTTCTTGGCAAAGCACCCAATTCTGTCTCAAGGGGAACATCACAGAAAGGAGGGGGTTTGGAAAAGAGAGTAGTTTTCCTTCTTTAAATGGTACTCTTCAAATCCTACCTGGGCCAGAAAGGAGGCAAATTCCCTTTGATTTCTATTCCTGTAAAGTTTTGAAAACATGAAAGTAGTTTCCCAATAAATTAGCCTGCTCCCTAATTTTCACCCACTGTCTTTCAACCAAAGAAATATCAGTAAAAACACAAATGGTTTTGTATTTTCTCCTTAGAACAATCTGTGGCAACCAGCTCTGTTTCTTGTTTTCTTCCTTTGGCATCTCTTATTTTGTATACCATCTAGCTAATACCAGATGTTTAGCAAGGAAACATCACTAAGATTTTTTTCTGCCTTCCTGAGGAATATATGAGATATGTCATATTTACTTTGCAAGCCACGAAGGGGTAGAAGAATGGTTACTTCTTGGAATTAGGTTTTTCAGCAAACAGTAGAGTTTTTATTAAATACTGACATAACACAATTTAATCTATGCTCTCTGAAGTTTTCTGTGAGTTTCCAGAATTAGACTTGTGAAGTGTGAAAGTGTGTATCTGTCTTCTTGTACCATAATGAGGTTTCTCGTACCTCATTATGGTACAATGAGGTTTGTTTTTAATTCATGATACTTATTTTATCTTTTACTCAAAGAGAAACTAGAGATGCACAGTGATTTTTTTTCTACCTGTAAATGACAAATCAGACATAAAAATAGTAATTAAAAAATCTCAGATACAATAATATTTATTCCTTAAATAAACATATATATGCAATTTGTTGACTTAGGAAATTCAAGAGGAGACTCTAGCTTCAGTCATGCTGTATACTATAGAAGTATAACTGAGGTTATCAGGAATCTGAGTCTTTTACTCCATCTCTTGACTCTGCTTTCCTCTGAATCAGCTTCATTCTAGGTAGGAGCTTTCATTGTGGAGGTGAAGGTGGCCACCAGCCTCTCTAGGTATACATTATCCATTATCCTTACAGCAAACACCTCTTTCCTTGTAGGTCTATCCAGTCTTGCTAATGACCTTTATTGGCATGATTTGGATCACATGGCCATTGCTTTTTTTTTTTAATTTACTTATTTTTATTTATTTTTGGCTGTGTTGGGTCTTTGTTGCAGTGTGTGGCTTCTCATTGTGGTGGCTTCTCTTGTTGTGAAGCATGGGCTCTAGGTATGCAGGCTTCAGTAGTTGTGGCATGCGAGCTCAATAGTTGTGGCTTGTGGGCTCTAGAGCACAGGCTCAGTAGTTGTGGCACATGGGCTTAGTTGCTCTGCGGCATATGGGATCTTCCCGGACCAGGGCTCAAACCTGTGTCCCTTGCACTGGCAGGCAGATTCTTAACCACTGCGCCACCATGGAAGCCCTACATGGCCATTCTTTATCTAGTTACTGTGGCCAGGCTTGACTTACATGCTCATGCCTAGAGCTATCAGGACCAAGGACAGCAGTAGTGCTTCCCCAAAGAGATTCTGATTCTAGTCAGAAGAAAATCACAGGTCCACTACAAGTTTCTATTATGTACCAGGCAGCCTGTACTTTCAGAAACTAGTTTTTGGAAACCTATAAATGGATAACTTTTTTTTTTTTTCAGTTTTACCTATAGATTAATCATGGAACTAAGGTTTTCAAACTATAATGATTCCAGCAAATCTTTACAAGGCTAATGATTTATTTTGCTATTTATTTAAAGGTCTGATATTTCCTGAAGGATTAAAATCCCCAACAATTATATGAGGAAATAGAGAAGAAGACACAATCAAATTTATGAGTTTTTCCTGGGCTTTCTCCCAAAACAATGTTTTGATGTGCTGTTTCAAATAGGTATTTGCATGGCCATCTATAAAATCAGCAGCCCATTAGACAGACAATAGAAATGGCAAGATAGCATAAACTACTTATCTGCCAATTATTAATAGATATTAACTCACTTATAGAATTGAGTTAGATAAGTGTATTTAAAGTTATGATTGGACATTGTGCCAGATTTCAATCTGTGGGTTATTTATAAGAATCCTCTTCTTTTTTCATCATCAGAGTTCTTATATATATGACTATAAATTAAAGCGTATTTCTTATTTACTTTTCTATGCTTTGTTTGTGCTTCTAATGTTGCACTTATTCCACAGTTGTAATTTAGTGACCTATATTCTTTTGGGGACAAATTAAGAGTCTAGATAGATAAAACGTTATAACATTATTATTATTTGCTTATGGATTTGTCTCAACCATCAGATTTTAGGAGGGCAGATATTGGGATTTTCTTATCTTTTCTCCTGCCCTTATTCAGAACAGTTGGCGCATAGCAGGGAATCAACAAATGCTGGTTGAATCATTTATGAAAGCCCTTAGGGAATTTGCTACTGAAAGAAACTGCGGAAATCTTTCAGTGAGTCTTTGAATAATCAGTCTCCAAGTTACCTGTTTTATAAACTTGGATACTTATTAACTGGGTTCCTTTAAAGTAAGATTTATCACACACATGCCCCAGCCAAAAACCTGGTAGAGCCTCCTCATTGTCTATGTGCTACGTTGGATAGATTCTAAAAAATGTTCAGAAATTACCTGTGTATATATGAAGATGCATGTATATCATGTGTATATATGAATAAAACCTAAAATTTATGAAATCTCATTAAAAGTGAAGGAGATCGGACATTGTAACAAAAAATGGTGCATGCAAGCCACTTAGATGGAGTTCCCCCCCGCCCCTCTTACTTACTGAAACCAAAAGAAGAAAATAATTCTTTCACTCTTTGGTGGAAAATGTAGTTTCAGAAGGCAATAAACAGGCTACAAGGCATAAGCTTTTTCAAAAATCAGAAGTAATTTGGTGAAATTTAAAACAAGGATCAGATGTGTTCTCTTTGGCAGGGTAGGAAACTGATATGCTCATTTCTGTAAAGAAGTTTTTGGATGTCTTTAAAACAAAAACCTTACCACTCAATAGAGGCTTTTTAAATGATAGTAGCTAAATTTTAATTTCCCAACTGAGATAGTCTAAATACTTTCCTATACATAAAAGGTACATAATTATACCTCTTGAATAAGATATGGATATTTGGAAATAAGGCTTCATTTCCAGTTTATATACTAATTCTGTGGTTTCTAAAATTAAAATTTACTGTATTTTGTAGCTCATTAGAAGTTGAAATGTTGAAATGGTTCCATCTCACTTTGAGTGAGTTATATTTTAATATCAAAATCATAGAATTAGTATATAAAGTAGGAATGGAGCCTAATTTCCAAATATACATACCTAATTCAAGTGGTAGTTTTAATTCTCCAAGAAGTATATGCATTCTAATAAAACATATCTCACTTAAAGGTGGATCACAGATACCTTAGGTTCAGGCTTTGCAAGGCTAAATTTTCACAGCACAAGGTGTAATAAAAATGCCACTTTATATGTTGTACATAATAATGAAATGGCAAAAGTGGATGTTAATATTAGGTGGTGGATAGTGGGATAGTTAAAAAACATTCAGGAAGAATAAATATTTACTTGTTGCCAATCCTAATTGTTCTTTTTTGTTGTTGTTGTTGTTACTAACACACAGATTCCCCAGATTTTGCCAACTTATCACTCCGTTTTGGTCTGTCTTCTCTGAGGTTCATGGAAGTTTATTATACCTTTAGCTTGGACAACAAAAAGAGGTACGTTATTTCTTTGTGTTAATGGCTTTTTGTTTTTAATGTTTCTACCTTTTCCTTTTGTTTATCTCAATTCCAGCAGGTAAGCAGCCTATACCTTGACTTCTACATGATGATAGATTTTTCTTTTTGTTTCATTTACCAATGTGGAGTGCAGCTGCATCTTCATACCAAAACGTGTGGTTTGCTTACATGGTGTGCCTTCTGTGAAGGAGCGAGGCTGACTCTTTAGCAGCTCTGTTTCCTCAGATTCTCTAGATGCCAAGGGATTTGTACTTTGACAGACGTTAAGCTCCTCAGCTTTGATCAGTATTCCTTTAGAAATGTTGTTGTTATAGTTTCTTTATAATAAGAAGGAGAAACAAATTGCCATGCTTTATGATCCAGAGCCAATAAAAATCCTTTGAAATAAGAGGCATTTCCTCTTGATTTGTCATTCTCCTAGGCAAGCTTGAAGAAAGGTACCAATTATTTCTGACTAGTGGCAAGGGAATTATGAGCAATTCTCTGTTAACATGTTTTTGGTCATTTGCCAGCTTATCTGTATGGTCTGCTAATGCTCAGCACTAATTAACAAAACTCTAAAGAAAGTGAAAAAAAGGAATCGCATAAGTTCAGTCAAACTAGCATTACACTGAAAACAGCTGAGAAAAACCTTGCTTTTCTAGAAACAGATTCTTGAAAGAAAATCCTGGAAACTGGAGTTATTTGCAGAATTATGACAGTACTTGGGTTCTTTCACTTACTCCTTATGCATTCTGGCCTGATTATTCTATAGATTGAATGGTAGGATGAATTTGAGATAAAGTTAATGAAATGCATTTAATATGTTTATTTTAGTGTGTGAACTAGGACACCTCACACATTTGACTTATCATCTCATCACATACTGATTTTTTGCTTTCTTTCTCATATTTTTTTCTTTCATTAATTTTGGCCCCAGCTTCTTTACTACCTGTCTGAAACCCTTGTTTAAGGACTAGTTTTGTTGTAAGTTTTGACAGACATTTTGACATGGAGAACTCTCTCACATTCTCTATCATTATCCCTAAAGACACTTTGCAGTGTGTGTGGGGGGGGCGGGGAGGGAGGGAGGGAGAGAGAGAAAGAGAAGCATTGTTTATCTTCAAGTAGTATCTAAATAGCCAAATAAGATTCTATTAATGTACAATCTCCTTGCTTTAAGCACTTGGCTAAGATGTATCATGCTGAAAGGGAATGTCTGTCACCATCACTACAAGTAGCAGAATTCCAGGGAGTTATAATGAGGCTGTCTTCTCAATCTGAGTTATCTCATTATGGATCCAATGCTAGGTTCCTCTTCTTAGTTGGGATTTGTTCTTTATTAGAGCAAATTGTGATGTTATGTTTAATTGGCTCTGTTCTTGCTCAGAGCAGTGATTCATTTTCAGTGCTGTGGTGTAGTGTCTGATATTTATAAAAGGCTAATTTAAAGATGTAATGAATGATACAGATTTGTGATACAGATTAAACATTCTGCTTTCACATCTGTTAAGGGATAAAATAAGGATATGTAAAGAGAAATCAACTTAGAGAGCAAGTACACTTTTGACATTCACAGTTTTAGGGTTTGGCTCACAGGTGGCTAGCCTGGCTCACTAGATAGGAGAGCACATAAGGATCTAGGACCTCAATCTCAATGAATAGTGAAGACATCATTTCCCCACAAATGTTCTCTGTGCAGAAGATATGCGTTGGAGACATGTAGGGACAATAGGTGATTGGTCACGGATCATCAATATAGGCTCTATCTTTTCTGTCAGAGGCGTGACTAACACATAGGTGTCTGGGTCATGGTAAAGCTCATTTCCAGTGGTATAAGGAGAGTTTATAAAGATAATTAGAATGTTTTTAAGCATAGCTCCTATGTCATTTCTATATTTTTTGGTGTGTTTCTCCATCTAAATCCCCATATTTTGTTCAACATCTACTTGTGAACTTCTTTGTAGAATAGCTTGTTATGAATTCTGATTTGGGGGATAGTATGAGATTTGTACTGTGAAACTTTACTGTGCTTTTCATAACAAGGTTGAGGACATTGTCTTTTATCCATGGTCTCTAGAAGTACTTGGAGTTCTTCTGAGAAGCTGTTATAATTTCTTTTTATGTTTACCATGAATAATGTAACAAACTGTGCTTTCCTCTTTGAATTGACCCCTGTAAATCTGAATTTGTAGCCCATCTATAAAAAGATGGAACCTCATGGGGTGTGTTTGTGTGTGAACTCACTCGAGTTTTATCTTTTTTTTCTTACTTATATTTATCCTTTGTCATAAAATGCCATCTATTTATTTTAAATTTAATGTTAATTTGAATATGTCTTTGAAAACCTCCTTAAATCATTTTTGGAAAAGGGTGGTTATATAAAAACAGTCAAATTTTAAAGAATACTTTACTCCTTAATACTCATTGGTAATTTCCCTGTTTCCTAAAGTTCTATTTGTTAAGAGGATAATAGAGAGAAGCTCTAGTAACAGAGTCAACTTTGTGAATAGGTGAGAAAGAGGAGAAAGATGTCTAATTTCACTTTGCTCCCGTGTAAATGTCCCAGGAAAGACAACTGCATTCATTCCTGTGGAAAGATAAAGGTTCTGAGAGTGGGAAGAAGGAGAGAAAGAGGGAACACTGGAGGGGAAAGAAGAGTAATTAAAAAGGGGAGCCAGAAAGCAGAGGGTGAGGAGGATAGAGGACCAAGACTGCTGGTGTGCTTGGTGCTACCACAGCACGTCCAGGCGCCGCTCTGACAGCTGCTTTATTAGGCACGACTGAACAGCAATCAATGGGTGATGGATTAGTATTCCCGTTTCCAGTGTCCTCTATTTTCTTCACTATTCACATGACTGCTGAAATCAAATTGAAACAAACCAACAAGAAAACTTTATTAAACCCCAACTTGTTGCTTAATGATATTATTTTCTTTATTCAGAATTTCAAAAAACATTCTGGTTTTAATTTCCAGAGGAAATTGTATTTTTGATTTTCAGAATAATTTGTGATAATAGCCTTCCAAGCTGAATTTGTAATTCTACTGTTATCATCCCGTGTAATAGTTGCCATAGTTGGAGTAGGGGAGGTGTGTGAGGCATGCCTTTCTTCATGCTGATTATAATAGGCTATAATTTTTTCATTTATGATTTCCATAATCACTACTAGGTATTGTTGTCTTTCATGCTTATGCCCAAATGAGACATGTGAGGGGCATCAGAACTAAATTTCACACATTCTTAAATTGTTTCTACAAGAACATAACTATAAAAATAACAAAATTTATGAAGATGAGCTACTCATGTTGATATATAATATTAAGATCAGTTTGTACCCAGGTGTAAAAAAATAATAAGCATCTGAGCTTGGGAGGGAAGTATAATTTTAAGTCTTTAAGCCAACGTTTAATTTAAATGTTATAGGATGCCCTTCTGGCCTAATAGTCACTTAAAATGAATCCTCCACCGCACTTCTGCCTTTGTATAACCACTGCAAACAGCTTGCCAGATTCTCCTTGGTCCTAGCTGTCTGAGGCTCCGCATGTCAGAACTTACCTTGAAACTAGTTACTTCAAGCCCGCAAAGCTTTCAGAAACTTTTGCCTGAAGTTCTCCATTGCTCTCATTCCTGCTCAAGGAGTATTCCTCCTTGTTCAAGCCCTTGAACTTCTCTCAGTTGCACCAGCAAGAAAATTCCTGCCATACTTAGCTGATTTTAAGCTGAATTAAAGTTTTCAAGAAAATGCAACCAACCACTGTGTCCTAGTTGAGTGGCGGCAAAGTAGGGACATAGGCTCTGAGCACACTGTCTACATGCAAATACCAGCTTTTCCTCTTATGAGGTATTTTATATGCCTCAATTTCCTTTTATATAAATAGGAATAGAATATTACTAACCTTAAAGGATTTTTCGGAGGAGTGAGTTAAGACATATAAACTGCTAGAACAGTGCCTCATGCCAGATAAATGCTATACATGTATTTTTAATTTTTTTAATTAAATTTTTTCATTTGAAAATCTTATAAATAAATTTAATTACATTGTGTATAGTGACGTTGAAATTGACATAAATTTAAATTCTATGAGACCGTATTTAGGTTATCTTTTATCTTTAAAGGCTAAGTTATCACTGGGTCTTCTTTAAATATACACATAAGCACACACATTCGTATTACAAAAGAAATGATTTAGCCAGGTGAGTTTACTATGCACTTTTAGGAAACCAATAATTACATTGTGGATTTTTCAGCTTTAATGAGGTATAATTGACAAATAAAATTGTAAGATATTGGGCTTCCCTGGTGGCCCAGTGGTTGAGAGTCCACCTGCCAATGTAGGGGACACGGGTCTGTGCCCCGGTCCAGGAAGATCCCACATGCCGCAGAGCGGCTAGGCCCGTGAGCCATGGCCGCTGAGCCTGCGCGTCTGGAGCCTGTGCTCCGCAATGGGAGAGGCCACAACAGTGAGAGGCCCGCGTACCTGCCCCCCCGCCAAAAAAAAGTAAGATATTTAAAAGGTACAATGCGATGATTTGATATGCGGATACATTGTGAAAGGATTCCCACCATCTAGTTAATTATTACATCCATCACCTCACGTATTTATTATACATGTATTTTTTATATGAATTAGGAAATGATGTTTTGGTGCTGCTTATCCATCCTCTTTCATCTTAAAGTTCTGAAGCTATTTTTTAATCTGAAATCCCTGCCCAGCCTTTTAAGAAATTATTAGGGAATCACTATTTTTAAAATCACCCAACTTCAGATGAACTATTTTATTATTTTTCTGTCTCAGTAGTGAAATCTTAGAAACAGAACTTTGATCATAATCAAACATTTATTTCAGAATCCTGTTATCTCTCATAGTTTAGAGCAGGGATTGGTAAACTATGGCTTATGGGCCAAACCCAGCCACTACCTGTTTTTTAGATAAAAGTTCTGTCGGGATACAGCCAAATTCATTCACTTACATATTATCTATAGCAGAGTTGAGTTATTGTGACAGAGACTATATGTTTTGCAAAGACTAACATATTAACTGCCTGGCCCTTTACAGAAACCTCTGATTTAGAGTATTAAGATTATAGTATTTTCCCCAAACTAAATCTTTCATGAACACTTCTTGATTTTTGCCACGTCTTCTTATCACTTGTTATTTTATTTAATATTTTCTTTAAATCGTCCATCATTTTTTAAAGTTATTTTATTAAAAAATCTTTATATTATTTAAATGAAAACATTAGTAAAACAATAGGAGATATTTATAAAAGCAAATATGCTTAAAAACTAATTTATTAAATTCTCTCTGAATACTATTCCCCCGCCAGTCTGCACACTGCTCTCTTAGGTAACAAAGGACATTTTCAGTTGCTGGAAAGATGATAAAGACATACTTGGCACCAAAACTGAAACTTCAATCTTGTTTTAATCAGAAGAATTAAGTGAGAATTAAAAAAGGAAGACATACTTTTCTCATTACATGTGATTCATTCCATTCAATGACACCTCTGAGTCCCCCTACAATAACTGTATCACTTAATCTTGTATATCTGCAGTGATACACATCGTACACTTTCAGAAACACTGGATAAACAACGACAATGATGGAAGGTAATGCTATATACCTAAGGTGTATTTAGAGTTTACTCTTCACCAGGCACTCTTTGAAGAGCTCCGCATGTAGAAATTTATTCATTTCTCACAAGAACCACCGAAATAGGTTCTGTTTTCTTTTCCATTGTACAGATGTGACAGCTAAGGCAGATAGAGGCTGGTAACTTGCTCCTAGTCCATTGGATTAATTAATGACAAAGTTGGCAATGAGGAAGTGATAGAGGGTTAGGAATGCAGGCTTGGCCACCAATTTTACTTGTAGAAAACTTGAGATCAGTTGTGAGTTTTCACTTTTTTCTCTGCATTATAAATATTTTAGTAGGATTTTGGGAGAAGGTTTTGTTAGAAACTGCAATCTTATTAAGGAAAATAAGATTATTTTCGTATTTTTCTAAAGTTGTATCTCCTTTCTAGTTTGAGGTTGCTGAGAATGGGTATTAATGAACAAAATGAATGATAATAATATGGCTTTTTCCTGCTGTACTAGTGAAATATTTCTAAAGTTGTAAAATATCCAATTCTGTAAAGATGCAATAAAAATGTTGAGATTTTATATTACATTTATAAATTCGTGGTGGCAATCGAATTTGTTAGGCCTGTTGTGGGAAACAAGCTTAAAATATGTTTCAAGGACCATAATGAAGTTTATTTCTTTAAATTCAAAATTCGACATTGGGGAATCTGTTGTGAATTAATAATATTAATGGTAAAGATAATTTGGAAACAACCAAAAAACAATACAACCTTTGGAATCAAATAGATTCCAGAGCGTCAGTCTATTGTCTCATCTATAGTGAAATGGTGAAGGGGTTCAGGACATGCTACCCCAAAATATGTCACCTTGGCATACTGGATATTTTAAGCTGAAGGAGATGGAGAAAATGTAGAAGCAGGAAGGTCCCTTTGACCTCCCCAAACCCTTCTCCTCCAAAACAGTCAAGAAACCATCATAGGGAAGGAGCACCCTTATGTCCAAAGATAAAGGGATGCTGAGAAGAATGTCAACAAATACACTTTGTTAAGTTTCCCCAAGTTTACTACACTTGCTTCATATTCCTTGACCTATCATATTTCTCCACAACTGTCAACACTTCATTAAACCTAGCATAAAAATACGCAGGTTTAACTGTTCTGGTCTTCATTTCCTTATGAAGGATTTATGTCATATAAAACTTATATTAAATAAATTTGTATGCTTTTCTCCTGTTCATCTGTATTTGTCAGTTTAACTTTCAGACCCAGCCAGGGACCCTAAGAGGGTCAAGGAAAAAGTTTTCCTCCCCTGCAGTGGCAACATCTGAAAGCATAATTAATAGAGCATCTGCACCAAAAAGAGTAGAGAAAATAGTATTGTACTCACAGGGAGTTACTTAGATGAGTCAGGCAAGAGTTCCTACTTCAGTTTGGGCTTTTGAGTTTCCAGTGGTACCAAATGTGGTGAAAACTGTCCCCACGTGTGGCAGGAAGAGCCAGTCTACATTTGAGTCCTGCCTCTGCCTCTGCATGGTTTTAGGTTGCTTAACCTCTCTGAGTCAGTTCCTAATCATTAAGCAGAGATAAAAATTTCTATCCTGGGCTTCCATGGTGGTGCAGTGGTTGAGAGTCCGCCTGCTGATGCAGGGGACACGGGTTCGTGCCCCGGTCCAGGAGGATCCCACATGCCGCGGAGCAGCTGGGGCCGTGAGCCATGGCTGCTGGGCCTGCGCATCCGGAGCCTGTGCTCCGCAACGGGAGAGGCCACAACAGTGAGAGGCCTGCGTACCGCAAAAAAAAAAAAAAAAAAAAAGTCTATCCTGTTACAAGTACTAAATGAGACAATGTGTGTAAAGGGTCTCAAGAATATTGTTCTTTCAAGAAGTGGTAGCTAACTTTCTTCTCTTTCTTCTCCAGTTTGGTTATCTTTAACATGTAGTAGAGTAAAAAGACCAAACCAATTGTGACTGAACAGCACAGGTGGCAGTGTTTGCTTAGCTTCAGGTGTGACAATTCTCTTTGTGATGTGGAAGTAGTATTTTTGACTTTTTGCCACCAAATATTAAATTTGATTCAGATTTCAAAGTCAGTGTCAAATACCCTTCAGTCATATGCAAACACCAAGTTACTCAGTATCAGAGAACCCAAACTACCAGGAGTTGAAAGGAGCCTCTGACATTTACTAGCCCTGTGATATTGAGCAGGTTAAACTTTCCATGCCTCTGCTTCCTCATCTGTAAAATGAAGATAATAAGAGTACATCACTCAGAAGGCTAGGAAAATTTAGATTTTAATTTTGTAGATTTATAACACTGCCTGATACATAAGCATTCTATATGTATTGTTAAATAGAATACTTTGACACTTCTGAAAAATGCCATTGAAGCAATAATTATAATGCCATTGAAGCAACAACCTTCTTGAGGTTGTTGGTAAACACTGTCTTATCATTATGCCACAAATCCTCTATCTGTGAGCTCTTAAATGATGAAAAGGACTGGATACCACTCTGTTGCCTTTAGTTCTTGCTCTTCATGAAGTACATGTTACCTTGTTGTCAAGGTAACAGGATTCAAGAAGGTTTTTTAAAATGAGAATGGGTGCCATTAAAAAAAATAGCACCAGGAAATACTTTATAGAAAGGGAGATGGCTTAATAACAGAATTTTGTTGAAGAAAAAGTGTCTAAATCTCATTGAAGGCAGAGAATCGATTGCTCTGCAGTTCAGCTGCCTTATTGAAAATAGCCTGTATTTTCAAACACGAGCTTGGCATTTAATATTGTCACAATAATGGGGCAAAACTTTTGAGAGTGAGAATATGAGGATTTTTTCCCTTGAGAAATAAACATAAAATAGCAGTAGATGTCACTGACTTATGATTGGGGGAAAATGATATATGAAGAGATCTGACAGAATGAGTCTTAGCATTATGAAGAGTATATCAATGTAACCATTTCACTTAGCTTTTCTATCCTGGAACCAATTCACTTGTGTGCTAAGACAAAGGTTAATATTGATAAAACAACTCTAGGAAAATCTAATTTGGGAACAAATAACCTCATTTACATATCACCTAATTTAAATTGTTCAAAAGAAAGATTTGTTACCAAATACAAGTTCCTGTGCCAAATGCACAGTGAGGCCAAAGGAACTGAAACGCTGGAGTCTGGAGCAGAGAAAGGTGTATTGCAGGGCTGAGCAAGGAGCACAGGTGGCCTGTGCTCAAAAACCAGAACTCCCTGATGGTTTGGGGGAGAAGTTTTCAATAGGCAGAATTTGGAGTGAGGGCTGCAGGGTGTATGACTTTCTTCTGATTGGTTGGTGGTGAGGTAACAGGGTGGTGATCTAGGAATCCTGTGCTTGGCCTGAAGTTGCCATCCTCCACCTGGGTGAGGGCCTTAGTTCCTGGAGAAGAACTCAAAGATACTGTATTTCTTCAGGAGGAACCAGGACCCTGCCCCTTCGCTGCACTATTGTTTCTTTTTTTTTTTTTTTTACATCTTTATTGGAGTATAATTGCTTTACAGTGGTGTGTTAGTTTCTGCTTTATAACAAAGTGAATCAGTTATACATATACATATGTTCCCATATCTCTTCCCTCTTGTGTCTCCCCCCCACCCACCCTCCCTATCCCACCCCTCCAGGTGGTCACAAAGCATGGAGCTGATCTAACTGTGCTATGCGGCTGCTTCACACTAGCTATCTATCTTACATTTGGTAGTGTATATATGTCCATGCCACTCTCTTGCTTTGTCACAGCTTACCCCTCCCCCTCCCCATATCCTCAAGTCCATTCTCTAGTAGGTCTGTGTCTTTATTCCTGTCTTACCCCTAGGTTCTTCATGACATTTTTTTTTCTTAAATTCCATATATATGTGTTAGCATACGGTATTTGTCTTTCTCTTTCTGACTTACTTCACTCTGTATGACAGATTCTAGGTCCATCCACCTCCTCCTTTGTTTCTGTATTCCCTCCCTTCCCTGATTAGCAACTGTTTAAATCTGCCCTTTGGTGTTCAGGGAAGATCTAGGAGGCTGAAGCCTTTTTCCTACAAACAAGAAATGGGGACTCGGAAAGGATTTGTACCAGTGAGGGCCCCACAGGGTCCTGCTTGGTTTTAGATTTTTGCTCTTTTGGTTTTTTACCATACATCTATTAGTTACAAAAACAAAACTGTGTTTATTCCCTTCTTGGGATATCAAGAAAAGAGGGGTGTATGAGAAAAAAGACCAAGGTATATGAGATGTTTTACAACTTCATTGCTAATTGTGTTTTCATCTTAATTTAATGCATACTATCTAATCTGATAACTATATATTAAAAATAAAGAAAAAATACTGGAGATCCTAATTGTGGGTCTTGATTACAAGTAATAGAAATTGACTCTAGTTTTTCTAATAATAAAAGAGGCATCCCTGCTTGAGATTAGCACTGGATTCTGTGCTGATGGCTGATACCACCACGAGTAATTCTAGCCAGTTTCTTTTCTTTGCATTGCTCCAAAGTCCTGGGCATAGAGCCAGCTGGCTGAGACTAGGCCACAGGCCTGTGCCCTGGCTGCAGGGGTGGGGAGCTGAAACATCTTCTTCCCCTTAGATGCCATAGTGGGTGGGTAGGAATTTGCTTCACACCAAGTCTCACACAGTGGGGTCTCCTCTAATTTAGGAAAGAAGTTTAGATACAACAAATAACAACAAATACCCTAGAGTATAATTTTAAAAGGACTGGAAAGAAACAAAGGGATAGAATCAAGCCATTTTATATATGTGCTATGTATATGATAAGCTATACCTGTATGAAAACTCAAGAACTTGGATTGCGATTAATATCCTCTTATACATATGCACTCTCCTGATGTCCCAGAAGTGCAGCTCCATCCCACTCAAGGTGATTTAAAGGCTTCTGGCAGACAAAGTATCCCTATTCCCTGACCCATGGGAAAAAACGGGGCAGAAATAGCTTACCTTCTTGAACACTAGACTCTCCTAATATTAATGTCTTCTCTCCCTACTCTGGCTCTTAGATTGACTAGGTGCTGATAGTAGGACTGGTCCTGCTAAACAGTCCTCTCAAAGAACTCCACAGGGAGATGTCTTGTACCAACTACTGGTGGTTATTAGAACTTATGTGGATGTACAGCATCTTTTATTCTCAGCTTGATCTTAGGTCTTTGTCCTAATTCTTAGACAACAGAAAAAATTCCCATTGCTACCCAGTGACTTACAGTTGGTGCTCCTGAAGATAGCAGAATAAATGAATCAGATACATATTCAAAGGCAGAATAGAAGAAATGTCTTGAAATAAAGGAATCTGCAGCTAGGAGGGCACAGTATATGCTAGAGGAAAGATGGTAGAGTAGGATCAATATCAAGCTGTATTCTAGGGAAGTTACTGAATTTCAAGGATCTAGAAACCATTCTTAAGGCAAAAGGAAAAAAATGACATGGTTAGACTACATCAGACACAGTGACTTTCAATGATAGAGTATCATGGAGCAATATCAGATATCTAAGAGGAAAGAGTATGACTCAATGATTTCTCACTTTGTTAAAGATAAAGATCAAAGACACATATCATCAACTGTGCAAAAAAGAATATAGCACAAATTAGGCCTTGGAAAAAAATTACCTGATAAAAATCAGGCATTGGAGAAGTGAGTCATGCTAAGGATCTCAGAAATTGGGAAACTGGTATTAGAAGACTGGCAGTGAATATTAATATGTCTCTATTAGAATTAGGGCTCAACAGTTATGGGAATTATGGTTATGGGAAGTATCTAAGTGTTAAAAGTGTAGGCAGTATAAAAATAATAATCTAAAAAGCAAAATAATGGGAGATGAGAAAAAGTGTGAGGTAGAATGAAATGTAAGTGTACTTTTTTTAGCAGGAAGTCAGAAAATATATTCTAAGGCGGATAATTCAAGAAATATACTTTAAATATACCATTTAAACTTTTCTTAAAAAAATAAGAGATCAGACAACTTTGTAAACAATAGAAAAAAGAAAGTACAAAAATCAGAAAATATAAAGAAAATATCAGGAACAAGAACAAAGCATATCTGTTTAAAAAAATGAAGGTAACTGAGATAAATTACAAGAGAAATATTCTCAGATTAGTTTCATGAGAATAGGGATTCTGCCTGTTTCATTTGCTGTTGTTTCTTTAGTGCTTAGAATAGAGACAAAGTCAAACTGTCTTGAAAATGAATAAACTATTTGACTCGTGTTAAAAAACAAAATTCAACTGAGTAAATTGTAAAGATCTTATTGGCTTTATTCAGTGTTTCATGAATTGGGCAGTATCCAACCTAGCAGACAGAAATGAGCTCTGAGGAGCTATACAAAATGAAGCAGTTATCAGCAGAAGGGAGTAGGAACAATGACGTTATACTAGGCTGAAAAGTGGATTGGTTGTTGGACGGTTGCAGTCTTTTAGGGGATAGCAGGGGTCTCTCAGGCAGATTATCTAACCCAGTGCTGATCAGGGGATTCCTGATTGACTGGTTTAAGATTCTGTTTTTGGGAGAGCTGAAACTGTAAATAAGTTTCAGTTTGATGATGTGGGGCTTACCATAAGTGATTCCATTTTGGGCCTGTTGTCTTATTTTTAACATATGTAACCAAAGATTCAGTGGAATAGTGGGTACCATGGGGTCTCTGGCCTTGGTTTTCTGTGAATGTCCTTGGTGTGTACCCTACTTTGTGTGGCTGGTTCTCAGGCTTGCTTTCCTTGCGGTTATAATAAGAAGGCTGCCCACTGCAACTGTGGCAATGTGATTCCTCATTCACAGTTGTCACTCTTTTTCTTAGCCCACCCCCAGATTTCCCAACCACTCTAAACCCATCACGGTGGAAAGGCAGATAGGATTACCTCCTGGTTGATTTAGACCAGACTTCTCAAAATGTGAAACCTAGATCTCCAGGGCTTCTCAAATCTCTTTCAAGAGATCTGCAAGGTTAAAATTATTTTTATAATCATACTAACAGGTGACTTGCCTTTTTCACTGTTTGACATTTGCCATGATGATTCAAAAGCTGATGGGTAAAATTGCTGATACCTCAGCATGACTCAAGGCAATGGCACCAAACTGCACTAGTGATCATTGTATTCTTTCCTGCCAGTCATTTGCAGCCAAAAATGCCAGTTTCACTTATGTCATTGATAAAGCAGTAAAAACTATTAATTTTTATTAAATCTCAGCTCCTGAAAGCAAGTCTTTTTGATATTTTGTCTGATGAAATGAGAAGTAAGCATAAAGCACTTATGCAATATCTTAAAGTACAATCGGTATCTCTGGTTGTCTCGGGGAAAACATTTTAGAACTGTCTAAGGTGCAACTGAACTAGCTGCTTTTTTTCATGTAACACCATTTTATTTCAAAGAACCACTGACTGACAAACTATTGTTATTCAGACTTGGAAAACGTTTGACATTTTCCTGAAAACAAACTAAGTGAATCTGTCACTTCAAGAAACCCACTGGTAGTATTTCTTACCAAAGATAAAATTCAAGCTTTCAGGCAAAAATTTGAATTTTGGAAACTTGTGTCTGCCACCGTGAGCTGAACAGCTTCCCAGTATTAAAAGACTTTTCTGGTCATAATGATGATGTTATTACCAAATGTAATTTTTTGGTATTGTATAGTGAAATGTGTCAGCATTTAGAAGATTCACATAACATAGAGAACCAATATTTTCCAAATGACCAATGTATATTCTTACAAAATCATGCTTCGTAAAATATCCATTCACACTACAAAATAGACCAGTAAATTTTAATGAAACAAAATGTTTAGAGTATAAAATGTTTGTTTATATGGTTTCAGATTCTGATTGCAATTAACATTTAAGATACTTACCAGGTGTGGCCAAAATGGCAGAGTAGGAAGACCTTGAATTCATCTCCTCCCACGAGCACACAGAAATTGTACCTACTTACAGAGCAACTATCTACACCTGCTATAAAATATTCTGTCAGTACAGAAGGGTAAAAAGTAAAAAAGTATCTGTTCTTATTATTACTCTTTTTCTCACCCCTCAGAGGAGGTTTTAACATTTATTTTTCTAGCTCTGTGGATACAATTATACGACACTTGAATAAGGATTTCTTCTAAAGTGATCATATACTACTTTCATAATTTAAATATGCAAAGAGAGAAGAGAAAGAAAAATAATTAAATACCATTTTTTAAGGAAACCGCATATTTCACATTTATCATGAAAGTTTAAAGCTATTTAATTGAGGAAAGCTCCTTTATAATTTTATGTGCTGCTGTCTTCTTTTGGCTCACTTTTGTGTTTTGATTTGGGTTTTTCCAAATACTGACTGCTTTCTTTTACCTTTTGCCAGAGATGGAATCACCTGAAATAAGACCAGGTATGATGAATCAGACCCTGTGTTTGGTGAAGACCCCATCATGGTGTCATGGGAAGAGTTTGCTTATTGGAAGCCCAGATGGGCTTCCTGTCCTCAAATCTGAGGCTGCAACCTTTGATAGTGCCTCTCTCCCAGTGACTCTTAAGTATGTCATTTGTTTCTTACATAGTAAAATTCAGTGGGATATATATTCATCACTTACATTTCTACTTTTAAACAAATGAATGTATACCAGTCGTCTTTCCACTTTCCATCCTTTAAACCTTTTTCAGAAGTACTAGATCATATTGTCCAACCTGATTAGATATAGCAATCCCACAAAATGAACCATGAGAGAAAGGTACTATGGATAGAAATATTTTGGAACATGTTGCATACAATATCTCTGCTTTGGATAGTCCCTGAGTATTAACATATTAAAGGTTTGGTTTAGCACTTCTTTAAAAACCTGGACATAGGACTCTCTCTTATCCCCCAAATTCCTATTAGCATCTCAGAAGGCTCCCATTCATCAAAGGCCACAGGAAGCAGGTACAAGAGGAAAGGAAACTAAATCTTTCATGGAATATTTCATGGAAAATTTAGGCTGGAGAGGCAGGCAGTATTCCATAGCAGGAATTCCATAGCAGTTTCTGTAACCAGATAGATCTGGCTTTGAATTTCGACGCTTTTCCCTCTGTATTTAATAACTGTAAGTCGGGATAAATTTTTCAATATCTCATAGTCCTTACTTTGAAAACTATAAAATGTGAAAACTAGTTCCTTGGGTTGTAGGGAGATTTAAATGAGATGAGGTATCGAAAGTAGGTGTTCAAAATACTACTTTTCTGGTCTCTTTTAGAGAAGTTTTCCACTTATCATGCTTTCCTTCCTCATAATTCTATTTTATTACCTTTAAGGCAACCATTCTGTCCCTCCAAAAAAACCTGGGAACTTTCTTTTCTTTATTTTTTCCCCTGAAACTTTATATTCTTATCTTCGCCCTTAGTGTCTCTTGTTGGATATGATTAACGGAGACAAACCAAAAAGACACAAAAAATACTTTAAGAGTGAAGAAAATAGCCTATTTTGATTTAACATTTAGCTACATAAAAAAATTTAGCCTTAAAAAAGTTTTTTATCCCCTACTTTCCAGTAGTCATAATAGTCCTAACAGGTCATAGAGATAAAGAATCAATTTGGGGGGACTTGATTTGGCCTTATCCTTATTTGCATTTCATATTTATGCTGGTCTGTGCTGACCCTACCTCTTGTTAGAGTAGCTTCCAAGTTGGGCTTCCTACCTCTGGAATCTCTCTAGTGTCCCAATGATCATCAACACACCTGTCAGTCCATCTTCCTAAATATTCCACTTTATCTTACTCTTAGTCATTAATTTCAGTAACTTTCCTCGCCCATAGAATTGTGTCTAAGGAGCCTTCCAGTATTGAATTCTTCCAGCTTAGTTAATCTTTTGTTTTTATGTGTTTAACATTTACCCCCTGTTTCACCAAAATCAGCATTTTTTCTGTTTTATGTATACACTAGGCTCGTGCCAGTGCTTCCAGTTTGCTTTCCTCCAAACCTCTGTGCTCCTCTCCCTATTCTCTGCTGGCTCTAAGCTGACCAGTCTTTTAAGGACCAATGAAGTCTTTCCTTCTACTTGAAACCTTCCCCTTTTACTCCAGCCAGTGAACATGATTTCTTTTTTGAATGCTTAACCATATTTGATTAACTGTGAACCACTTACTGTGGTATATAATCAAATGCTTACATGAAATGGTAAGACCTTATCTTTTTTCATCCCAAAGGGACAGAAATTTCCTAGAAGATAGGAATTAATTTTCAGACTTCTCTTGTATTGTTTATGAGGTCTAGCATAGTGCATTGGTTGATTTCAGTGACTGAATCAGGTATGACTTTGACTTCATCTAAATTACTGCTATTATCATCTGAATATTGCCATCCCCCTTATCTTGTGACTTTGTCCCATGAGTTATCTTCACTGTTTTAAAACAGTGTCTGAAGTCCTATCTAGGGGAACCTAGTCTAGAGTTATGACTAGGGAGCTCTGGAAGTTTTTATATGTTCATGCAACTATATGCCATTGTAATAGATGAAGGTTCTTGCAATCAAGCAATTTAAATAAATGAATTGCAAAATAAGGGCATAAAGATTGAAAAAGACAGTGAAGCTCAAGAGGTTTAGGATGACATGGAGCACAAAATTTCTATGGAAATTAACAAATAACATTATGTTCTATTCAGGAGCTTTCTGATAAAATCAGTTTTAGGAAGCCATTCAGTTTCTTCCAAATTTTGTGTTTCCTTGAGAGAAGGCAAGGCATGAATACTAGGATTTTGAAGAGACAGTTCAGGGAAGAAACATGCAATTTGCTGTTGTATTACTTTAAAAGAGGAAAAGACCATAGGAAATGCCTGAACTTTTTATTTTGTCCTGGCAGTCAGCATTTAGATTTGAAACTCTTGCCTATTTATTTGTTCACATCTCCAATATCCAATCCATGTTCAAGTTCTATTGGTTCCTGCCTCACAGTGCATCATAAATTTACACTTTGATTTCTACTTCCATCCACAACTGTAGGTCAAATTTCATCAGACCTTGTCTGGAACATTGTGTTATAAATGTCTTCTAACTCTTCTTGCTCTCATGGGCCTCTTTTTCCCCAAACCCATTCACCATGCTGCATTGTGAATCATATTCCTTAAGCATTCTTACATCATGTACTTTTCTGCTCACAGAAATGCCAAATAAAGTTCAAATTTTCATGTCCCATCTGATTCTGACCTATTCTTTCTCTAAAATGACTTTCCAATGCACAACCTATAGTCTAGTCATGCAGAACTTCTTGCTGTTTTTTGATATAATCTACTATTTCTTGCTTTTGTTTTTATTGTCATCCTATTATCCGTACTTGGAATGTCCTCTTTCATTCCTACCCATTGAAATCATTTCCATCCTCCAAGAACGAGCACTTACATTAACTATTTTAAAAAACCACCACTGACTTTCTGAATACATGTGAATTGCTCTTGTTTTTGTATATTTGTTTACAACAAACATTGTTTGTCATAATTCTATTCTCCTAAGTCAATAGCAGAAACTTATCTTATTCTTTTTTTTTTTTTTTTTTTTTTTTTTTTTTTTTTTTTTTTTTTTTTTTTTTTTTATCCCTTAGCATCTAGAACAGAGAGCACTTTTATTTACTTCTATTATTGTCATAAGGGTTGCCTACAAGAATGACAAGGGCTACTCTGGATTACTGTTAAACTCTTTCTTTTGCCTCAGTTTTAAAAATTATTAATCATGTAATTTGTTGTGAATAGGACTCTCATGATTGACCAAATTAGTTTCTTTTATTAGACTTAGCAAATTTTCTTTCCGTTCTCAATTCATGATTGTTAAGATCATGTAATGTTAGTAAACTGTCAAGTTGGGGAACCGTTTTCAAATTTCTTTCATAAGAGTTGTAACATTTCAGGGCATTTAAAGTATTGGGGCAGTAACTAGTTTTAAATACTTCTTCAATTGATGATAGCTCTTAAGCATATTTGTCATCAGTGTCCTTGTATTAGTGGTGTATTGTTTCATGTTATTTTGTTCTGTGTCAGTATTTTATGTCAAATCAGCAAGAAATTAATTTTTCTAACATATTCATGTGACCCACTGTTCTTTGTTGATTTATTAATCATTCCATGAATCTATTGAATATTTTAAAATCAATTTAAAGTTTATCTCTTCTTTTAAATGAATTACTGCTTTGGCAGAACCTGAAAATTTTTGTTACAGTTCTCAATTTCCAAATAATTTCTATTTAGTTACTCATTTGTATCATTTTTATTTAAGTCTTTAAATTTAAACTTATCTCATTTATTTTATTAATAAATTTAAATATAACAAGAGGAAGCGTGCTTCACATCCATCCACATGAGGAGTGGTGCACTCCTAATCCGGTATTCTCTTAGCCAGATCTCAAAAATGCCCACTGCCACTTGACACAAACATGACATGGGGAAGTTAGAGTGGGAAGAGACAGTGGTCTTAACTGATTTCAGCTAAAATAATTTATTTCTAAACAGTTTAAAGAAACATATGGTAATATAAACATTGCTGGGGATTGTCTCTGGGTCTTGGAAATAATCCTCACGAATGAAGTACAAGCTTGAGCTTCCTTTACTGCATGGTAAATCTGATCTGAGTTGACACTGTGGGACCTTGGTTACAATCATGTGATCTCCCTGCAGTTTCCTCATTTCGAAAATAAAGGAGTTAAACTAGATAATCTCTAAAGTTCCTTTCAGCGTTAAGTTCTCGGATAATAGTTATATTGGAAGAGGGGGTGTTTGTGGCAGATATATTGCCTTATTAAACAAGATGAAGGTGTTCAAAGGGCTGAGAGACTTAATAAGAATGTCAGATGTGTCAATTATTATGTTTTGGTTACCTGAGAAAAGTTTAATTGGCTGTTGAGTTGGAGAAGGCATTGGAGACCATAAGAAGGCACACCCAATTCTATTAATTGCAGCATTTTTCAGACTGGAAACAACCCAATAATCTGTGGTATATCCACACAGTGGAGTAATGTAAAGCTGTAAAAGAGAGGGAGTTGCATATCTATATCTAGGTGGAATACAGGGTACCAATTAACTATTCTGAAAACCAGAAAATTTTCTGAACAAAATACTCAAGGGAAAATTTTTTACAGAATAATTCCAGCCAATAAATGTAGAAGGAATGATAGACTTAAGGAGTATCACCTTTTTCCCATTACTGATGAACTAGTGGATCTAGTGAACTTTATGGGAAACTTTATAATGTATTTTGTATATATAGAGAGTATATATTTTGTATTGATGTACATATGTATACATAAATATATATATTTATAAATATATATAAATAAATATATGAATATATAAATATAAGTAATTATAAATCTCTCTATATAAATATATATAATATAATATATTAAATATATAATATATAAATATATATTATATATAATATATTCTATATAATAAATATATAATATATAATATAAATATATAAAATATACATTTATATATTTATATATAAATATATGTATTTATATACACATAAATTTATACATAAATATATATTTTTTGTATTTATGTATGGTTCATATAAAGTTTGAATTCTGTAAACAATCTAAATATCACAAAAAGAGATACAATCAGATGTTATTGCTTCCTGCTATAATGCTATCAGTAATATTGTTATATAATACAACCTGTGAAACTGTATATTTAAAAAAATTCAACCTTAATGTGATCAAGCCTCTAGTTCTACCAGTTTATAAGAATATAAGGGACAGAGACAACAAGTTAAATTTTAATATGAGGATACAACAAGCAAAACCCAGAAAGTGTGAAAATACATAGGTCAAGTGATCTGATGTCCTCAAAATAAATTATAAATACTGAAAGAAACTTAAGAAGCATATCAGCTGAATTCATAATAGGGAATTTACTTGAACAAAGCAACCATAAAAATAAAGTCAAACACTAACAGTAACAAGAGGAACCCAAAACAGTGTATGGGGGATATTTGCCTATAGTCTGGATATTTGATAACATTAAGATATTCTTAAATATTGCCATTTTTATATGTGGTAATGTTATTGTTGTTATATTATTATAAGAAAGACCTTATACTTTAGAGATACAAACTGAAGAAATAATAGAAGAAATGATGTGTGGGATTTGTTTCAAAATAATCAAATTTGTGTGGATGATTTCAGTGGATGGGTATGTGGGAAACACCTATAATGTGACATTTAAAAATATACGGTTAAGTGAAGACAAAAATTGGTCATGAACTGAGGCTGTGCTGATCTGTAGGATACCAGACCCGAGGTGGAAATCAGCAATGATATGTCTGTAGAAAAGATTATTTTGCACCAGGGGTCATTTTCAGAGAACTGAGAAGGGAAGGAGTGATAATGAAGTCTATATAGGGAGAAGTTGGCCTTTTAAAATTCTCTTCTTCATGTGGCAGTTTCCCTCTTTTGCCTTTCATGTCTGTGCACTGCTTGACCTTCAGATTCTTCTCTCCATTCCTTACCTCCCTTTCCTTTCTCTTGTTCCTTTTCTACCAATTCTCATTAGCTCCCTTCTTTCATTCTTGAATTACTCTCCATTTGCTTGGCATATTATGCAATAAAGGCATATTCAATATATTTTGGAACAATTTGTATTTTCTCTTTTTGATTGAAGTTGTAGATTAATTATTTTATTTTACTTTACTTTTTACTTTATTTTATTTATTTTAGAACAGAGAAAGGTTTATTGCAAGACCAAGCAAGGAGAACAGGTGGCTCATGCTCAAAAACCTGAACTCCTAGATTAGATATTTTATATGTAGGTGATCATACACCCAGGTTTGGCTACAGCAGTCATGATTTATGACTTTTATCCAAGAGTAGTTATTAATAGTACCCCTGTCCCTCTCAAAAGTGTCTTGGCTTGTATAATAAGTTATGCTTATATTTTTCTAAAGTTTGCAATAATTAGCTGTCATTCATATGCTTTATATAGTTACTTAATGGTACCATGTGTCTGAACTTATCTCAAGGCTTTGTTTTTCCCTGTACTTTACTCTGGTAAGACTAGCTCATGTGGGCCAGTGGTTCTCAACAGAAATAAAGTGTCCATTCTTAAAATATTTTTCTAAGTAGACATTTGTTTTAATGAAAACATCTTACCTTTGAGAGATAGAACATTAAAGTATTGGCAGCCACATACCCCTTTCAATAGATGTATTTGGCACAATGAAAATATTTAGAAGCAGAGAGCAGACTCCCCAGGGAGAAGAGGAGGAGGTATATTTTGACAGGGAAGAAAGGAACCAAGCACAAGCACTCTTATGGAGGAAAAGCCAGATGTTGGGGCTAGAATGGGACCTAGAGGCTGAAATGAATCAGTGAGAACTGATAGAGTCAGACATTAACATTGAGATCAGGAAGAGTCTGAGACTAAGGGAACAGCAGTTTTATTTATGTAGAAGATAACATTATCTCTACTGTAAATAACAAAAACAACAAAACAATACTGTAACAATAATAATACAGTAAAACACAGATTAGCAAGAAATGTCTCCTTTTCCCCCTATAACTTCCTTTGATTATAATTTAAAAACTAGATTTTGGTCAATTCACTGTTCTCTCAAATCAGTTCCTTACCTCCCTCAGATTTCTGTTTCAGAGCATAGTTAGATACCAAGATATGTGGGGGGTGTTGGTAAACCTGGTTCATAGTGTCATCATGTGACCATTCAGGCATCCTTTTAGTGTGGTTGTTCCTGTTTATGTTTTGCTCCTAAAGCTATCTCAGTGTCTGCTCTCATATCTATATTCAAATCCCTCTAGTCTTTGACCACAGAAGGTCATTGGCTGTGCTCTTGGTGCTGGGAGTTCTGGGGAGAGCTCTGTGAGCCTGTCTCAGGCTGACTGCCTAGATACCTCAGGTAGCCTTCTCCACGCTTCTGTGTCTATGTCAGGTGCCATTCTCGGAAGCTCTTCAAGGTTTGCTACTTTTTCTGGCACTACCTGAAGAGAGAAGCACAGTTGGTCTCTGCTCCTGGATCCCCAGATTCATCTGGGAGTTTTTGCCGGTCTTGGACCTGTTTGCCCTCAGATCCTTGCTCTTATTTTGCTCTGATCTGTATGGTAAGTCTCTTACTATTGTTTGTATTTTTCTTTCGGCTTTGGGTCACATTTTTCTACTTCTTTAAATATCTAGTAATTTTTTTATTAGATGCTGGACAATGTAAATATTATATGATTCAGGATCTGGATCATGTTTTTTTTTTTAAAAAGTTGTGACTTTTATTTTAGCAGGTAGTTAAGTAACTTGAAGATTACCTTGATCATTTTGAAGCTTATTTTTAAATTTTAATAGTTCATATCTGGGGTCATTTTACTCTAGGTGAATTTAGCTCTGATATTAAAAGGTGAGCCTCTGAGGTCTCTACTCCCTGTTCATTGAGATCTCTCTACTCTAGCTAGTTATATTTCATACCCCTCCAGGCCCTATCTAAACTCGGAATTTTTCATCTTACAGATCCTTAGTTGTTTTTTTTTTGCCTAGTTTAATGGAGTTTTTATGCTATGCATGTGCTCCTAATAATATTTAGCAAAAGATTCAAGGGGGCTCCCATGTAGATTTTTGGAATCTTTTTGATCTCTCCTCTCTGGTTTCTGCCTCACACAATCCAGTTCAGTTTCCCTGAACTCTGATCTCTATTTCCTTAATTTAGCAATAGTCTTATTCTCCACTTGGGTTTTTCCTCTATGTACTGTAGTCCTTAATGTGTATCAAGTCAGAGTATGGAATAATCATAGGGCCCACCTTGTTTTCATCCCTTCCCATAGGAACCATGGTCCTCCTTTACCTACTACCCAGGCCTGAAAATAATTACTGAACATAGTTTGTCAAGTTGTTTAGTCACTGCTGGAAGACAAGTCTGCCTCCACTTACTCCACCAAGGCTAGAAATGGAAATCTATGATTGTCCCTTTTAAGTTGTATTTGACTCTCCCTTTTAAGTTGCACTTTTAAGTATAAATTCCTCTGCAGATAGGTAATGTATTCCAGTGTATATGCTGGTCCTCCCAACTAGTTAGCCTTATTGAAAACTACCACCACTCTACATGTGGTGGTAAAAACTTGATTACTTGCTGTTTCCTGAATCTACCTTCCTTTGCCACTTCTCTATATTTGTAACTGGTTTTCTCTCCACTATTGGGGATACTCGGAAGATGACACAATTTTTGTCTTCAAACATCTGATGAACTGAACCTTACAAAGTCCTGCAATACAAAGTCAAATAAGGAAAGTATGGAGACAAGCATAGAGCTGAAGATGTTTTAAATGGGTCTGAAAAACAAAAGTAGAATAATCAGGTTTGGTTGTTGGTAGCCAAAAATGTTTATTTATTATGTGCCCCAATTAAATGCCATAGACCATTTCAAGGATAAAACAAGGTAATTAAAAGTGACCTATTAAAAACAAGCCTTCTTAATAAATATACTTTTTCAAAAATTTTAATGATATAAACCAGTTTGGCAAATTACAGCCTATGGGCCAAATCTCTCCTGAGATTTGTTTTTATACAGCCTGAAATCTAAGATGGTTTTTACTTTTACAATGGTTATATATTAAGTGGTTATATATAAATATCTATGTAATATTCTCAATTTTGTCTCTTGGCCTATAAAGTCTAAAATATTTACTGTCTGGCTCTTTAAGAAAAAGTTTGCCAATATTGGTCTTAAACATTTTCTCCATCTGTTCCTCTGTGCCATCAATTTAACAAGTATTTATTCAATGCCTTACACTGTGCAAGGTACTTGGCTAAGATTAAAAACTTGAATTATGCAAGGAACCTTCTTTAAGGGAGTTCATAATTTTATCAGGAAAGCTGGGACATGAACACAAATAGCAATAACACAGAGTTGAGTAAAAGAGGAATCATGTGAGAGAGGTGACAGGTTAAGGACTGTCATATTTCAGAAAAGAATAGTCAACACAGAGTTGGGGAAACTAGAGGATTCTCATCAGAAGAGTTGGGATTGGAGCTGGGCTAGGAATGATTGGTAGGACTTGAATAACACAACCAAGTACATTCTAAGAGGGCAACTTGTTTAAAACTCAGCCATGGTTAAAATTCATAAAAGGAGCTACCAGTTTACTTTTTGAGTCTGAGTCCTACCCTCAGAAGGGCAGTTAATTGGTGTTCTGGGTTTTGGAGAAAAACATTCTTTCCCTTGATGCAATTTTTCCTTTTACCATTCTACCTCTTTTCTTTCCTCTGGTCAATATTTAGCCTGAGTTTCCTTTCTGAAATTCTAAGAGATTAAGTAACAGGCTTTGAGAAGTGGTTTCCTAGCCGATTTTCCAGATTTGGGACTCCAGTATGATTAGGAGGGAGCCAGTATTCTGTACTCTCATCCCAAATTAGAAGAGTTTTGACCAAATGACTTCGCATATCATTCTCCATGTATGTCTGTGTTCAGCAGGGAGACCTCTGCCAAGATTTCCTTCTATAACTGCACTCTTTATCTTCACGAAGGTCCACAGCCAGCAGCAGCATTTCTCTTTCTGTGGCTTCGCCAGCCTAGTCTCTCTGCTAACGGTGGGAGAGGGAGGAAAATCAGATTCAATATTTGTAATGTTTAGAAATTACTTTCTCTCATGTAAATAACCCTCTTAATGGTAGGACCAAAAAAACTGATCTGAGCAAAAAGAGAATCTTGATTTCTCTGTTTAATAGAGATCTGAATACAGAATGAGGAACTGAAATAAATACTATCATTCATCCTAAATGAAATAAACATAACCTGAAAATAATTTTCTTTTATAGTAGAGTTGGAGTATAAAAAGATTATTCAAAGGACTGAAATTCATGAGATTTCCTATGAAAATAATCTTTTAATATGATTTGGGATAATGGCACGGTTCCTGATTGATGAGTTAAAGGTAAAAATAGAATAGTTATTTGGGGAATAATAATACAATCATTTTCAGAAAAAGAGCTTTTAAATAATGCTACTGTTATTTGAGGTAAATGTATTTTTTGTTATTAAAGACTAGTCATCCTTGAACTTGAATGTTAATTAACCCAAGTGCCTAAAATCAAGCTCTATTCATGGACATACACAGCAGTACTTATTAGTCAAAATAACCAAATAATTTTCAAAATGAATTTAATGCATTTGCACTTGGCAGTCAAAATAGTGTTCTTCCATATTACAGGTATACTGTGTTTATAACACCTTTTCATCTCCTCCATAGCCTTTGCAGTTGTTTGGTTAATTCTATGTTGTTTTCATTTAAATTTTATTTCAAACTCGTATAATAGTCATATTGGTTTATGCAACATAACTGAGTTGAAAGTTGTGTTAAAGAGTGATGGAGTTGGGTTTCCCTGGTGGCGCAGTGGTTGAGAGTCCGCCTGCCGATGCAGGGGACACGGGTTCCTGCTCTGGTCCAGGAAGATCCCACATGCTGCGGAGTGGCTGGGCCCGTGAGCCATGGCTGCTGAGCCTGCGCGTCTGGAGCCTGTGCTCCACAACGGGAGAGGCCACAACAGTGAGAGGCCCACGTACCGCAAAAAAAAAAAAAAAGAATGATAGAGTCACTAGACTCGATCGAATCAGATCAAATAGAATATTTTAGGGAAAGTTCTTGCATTTATTTGGCAACAATAAAAATGCCTTATATTTGTATAGCACTTTAAAATTTTCTCGCTTTTCCATAATCTCTCAGTCTGCCTTTGGTTGCAAGTGACAGAAACTTATAAGAGCTTAATTTCAAAAAGAGCATATATTGCTTCATACTGCTGAAAAGTCTAGAGGCATCAGTCCTCAGGAATAGCATGATATATGTTTTCAACTATATAATTAGATTTTGTTTCTGTCCATACCTTGGCTCTGATTTCCTCTGTGTTAGCTTCATTCTTAGAGTCTCTTTCTACAAGGTGGCAATGTGGCCACTGACAACTTTAGGCTTGTGTGGTCCTTATAGCTTAATAAACAAAAGAAAGAAGGAGCATCATTACCCACAGATCTAACAGTCTTCCCAGAGTGGACTCTGGTATGGGTCATATATCATGAATATGGTTAGGGACTACGATACTGATTGACCAAGCCTGCCTCGTATGCATACATCTGAGGCAGTGTACTTTGGGACTAGGAGCTTCTAGATCAATTCATTGAAAGTCAGTTAGCCAAAAGACTAATGAACAATTTATTAAATAATTTTCTTTTAAGAATTTATTTTTAAACCAGATTTCATTTTGCAGTCATGACAACACTTTAAGAAGATAGTCACTTTATCTTTGCTTTATTCCCTACTTCTGTAGCTAGAGATAGAGGGCCAGAGAGGTACGGGATCAGGAGCAGAGAGAGGAGAGACACCTGACTCAACTCTGCCTTTGCTTTATGGGTAATGTCACCTCATCAGAGCTTTTATTTTTCAGATCTAAGATCTAAGGCCTAAATTACTTCATTTGTTAGCATTGAGGGGTTCTGTTTAAGTGAAACATGACTCATCAGTGGACAGATTCCATTGACAGCTCTTTTGGGACAGAAGCACCCAGTCCCAGGACCACAAAGTACTCAGAGAGCACAAATTGGGACTTGGTCACCAACATAGTATGAATACATTGTTCACCTGTCATACGTTGTTTAAGATGTGGACTTTTGTGATATGCCATTAACCAATTTATATGAAACAAGAACAAAGTATTTTATCAAGCATTTTCTAGAGGTCCTGAGAAGAGAGGTCAAAAAAGGAATTGCAGTAATTCCCTGTACCCTCAGCCATGAACTCAGTCCACATGCAGTTCCCTTCAAGGGTTTCAGGCTTTGAGAACAGAGCGAAAGGTACAGTTTTGAGAGAGGAGGATAACATTTCAGGGTACTTGGTACTCACAGTAAAGAGTCACTAGGGTGTAATGTAAAGAACATTTAATTAGGGGTCAAAACATGGGGAGTTAAATCCCATTTTTTCCCTGTTCTAGCCTTTCAACTTTAGTTAAATTTAACTTTCTAACTTTTGAGTTCACCAGTGATAATAGCAGATTGATAAGGATCCTTTAAAATGGATACCCATAATAGCATTGTGAGTGTTGCAGTGACAGAACAAGATAAGACGAAGCAATTGATTTACTATTCAGAAGAAATGAGTACAATTTTCTCAATATTTCCAGTGTTCTTGTCAACTGCTTGGAACAAAAGGAGTTGCTTTTTACTCCCCTACAAGGACATTTCAAATAAAATACATTTTAGAAGGATAGGTGAATATCTCTTTGTCATTGCTTACTTAGTAGTGGTAGTGGAACATGTAGCTGTTTCCAAAAGCTATTCCTTTATACTGTAGAGTACTTTAAGCTTGCATTATACAAAATAACCATCACCATCTCTTGCAGAAATAGCAGTGCAGTACATAGTCACAGTTTGAAATATCAGTGGCTGTCAGTCAAAACGCCTGGGATGTCTTAAAACATTATTGCTGTGTGGGGGCAAAAACCTGTTTTGATCAGGAAATTACACCTTGAGGAACTATTTTTTATTATAGACATTTCTTAAAACAAAATTACACTTTATGGTGCAGGCTGGGTTAAAAAAATTCCATCTATATGATTCTAATATGTTAGGCTCTAGGGTTTATCTTTCCTGAGTTTTCAAAATTATATTTCTATGCTTGGCATCCATTCTTTACTCTGGGCTCTGGGGCATCACATTATGTCTGTGTATTTCACAGATTTTCCTTGTGGAAGTGCAGTGATTAATGAGAACAATAATCAATTAAGAACTCATTTATTACACTCCATTAAACCAGTGATCTGTTGACACAAGACATGAACATAAAGTAAAATTTAATGACTAAAATAGTACAGTGAATTAAATTTATCATGGAATGTTAGGTCATTGGAAGAGTTGACAAAGATGATTATTTTTGTGCAACGCAAGAGGACTGTCTTTATATGAATTTCAGCTAAAGGAGAAATGTGAACTAAAAACAGTGGAATGCCAACAACTTAATAATGGAAGCTATGTTATAGAACCATTATAACTGCTTAGCAAAACTGAAAAACAGGAGAGAAAGAAAACCTATTACAGGGTAGGTTGGTAGAAAACAGTAACATTCATTCAGTTAGTATTTGTGGCATACTGTGTGCACTGTGCTAAATGCTGAAGGCCCGTGATGATCAAAGCACTGAAGAGATTTTTAAAAATCTGTCTTCTCTTTTGATTACTGAAGAGTATTCTGCTTTATTTTTATATTATTATAGGAAAATGCATTTGTTTAGCTAAATTGGACCCAGTGCTGTTAACTCAAACATTACCTTCCCTCCTCCTTTTAAAAAAGCATCTATTTAATACAGTTGCTAATTATGGGAGTTTTTGTTCTGTAAATAGTTGAGGAGGGAGTTTTTGGTTGGGTTTGGGGGAGAGAGCCCAGGTGATGAGGGAAATGGTGGTGTTGATTAGTGGTTTCCAGAAGATGTGATACCACTCCTGATGGAGTGTTTAGAAATTTTTGAGGCATTTTTATATTCTTACAATGATGGAAGAGGGGGAATACCACTGGTGGCTATCAAGGATGCTAGATTATCTGCACTGGATGAGACATTCCCAGACAATGAAGACTTGTCATGTGACTCCTATAAATATTTATTGTCCAACCAGACATTAGTGTATATTTTAAAAAAACCCTATTTATAATTATCTGAGTCTAGATGCAAATCACATTTTTACATACAATCACATTTTTTTTGGCAGGTTGTTATATAAACTGAATTTTCCCAGAATGAAATTACTAAGTAAATCATGGGAAAATTACACTTTGTTTGGTTTATCACCTTACCAAGAATTGTTCATTATTTTGGAAAATAACATCATTGAAGGAAATGCTAATGCAAAATACCAGTATCAGACTTTCTTGGAGTTTCACTGTGGTTGTATACACAGAGTATCAGATTATACCTTGTCAAACTTTTTAGTGTGATTTTGTGCAAGGATTTTCATATTGAAACACATAATTTTTTTATAAATTGATTTCCATTTATTCTAAAATGTAGTTAAAGCTTTCATATATCATAATTTGAATTCATCATATATATTTTGAAATTCTGTATTTAGGTAGGTTATGTTATCTATGAATTTTATTTCATACGTAGGCATTGAGAAACGCAGATGGCAGTGGTATGGTATCTGTCCCTCTTTGGAAAAATCTAATTTGAACTCTTATGTATAAAGAAATAAAGGACAGAGATTTTTTTTGAAGATTTCTTTTTATTTATTTATTTTATTTTGGCTGCGCTGGATCTTAGTTGAGGCATGCAAGATCTCTGTTGCGGCACGTGAACTCTTAGTCGCGGCATGAATGCGGGATCTAGTTCCCCGACCAGGGATTGAACCTGGGCCCCCTGCATTGGGACCACTGAGGAAGTCCCAGGACAGAATTTATAGAACTTTTTTGATGAGGACCCTGTGAGATTCTTTGCTAACAAAAACGACTCAAGAAAGACTATGAAAGATTGAGGAACATGTAGATTTGACTCAGTGTCCAAATGACAAAGTTTGGCCCTAAAGTTGGGGAGGAGGACATTCTTCTTGCGTGTCTCCTGATCGCAGCATTGGCCAAATTTGGGATAATCTGGAGAGAAGACACTTAACACTCGTATTATGTAATACGTAGTGATAAAATTTTACAAAGTGGCCTAGAGGGGTGTTGGCCTGGGCACAAGAATGGAAGGCAGGAGAGAAAAACTGGGTGGTCATTATAACGGTGGCAAATTCATTGGTTTATTAATTGGTTTATAGGGATTATTTGGGGGACTTCCAAAACTAATAATGGGACACATTGAGGGGGTCAAATTTCCATCAGTCATGCTGATTGGGGCTATCATAATTTGGTCATTGAAACTAAATATCAGTATTCACTTGAAAGAAAATAAAGTTGAGTTTATCCACATACCATGTACTAAAATACATGTTAGACTAAGCATTTAAATGTTAAAAAAAACCTATAAAAATATTAGGACAAAATTCAGGAGACTATTTGTATTATTCTGATGTGAGGAAGGTCTTCAACCCCACTAATAAAATATACAACTTAAAACAGTTATTAAATACAAACTTTTCACAAATCTGATAGTCAAAATTTAAAGATTGATAACATCCAATTTTGGTGCTCAGATGGGGAAAAGTCACTTTTAGATACTGGTAATGTACAGGTGTTTGGAAGGGAAATTTGGCAATATTTTTAAACATTAGAAATCCATAAACCTATATTTAGAAATCCTACTTTTAGGAATTGAATCCAGAAGCTACAGTCCAAATGAATAAATAAATATATATACACACACACACATACAGACACACACATGCATGTAGCCATCAATGGGGAATGATTGAATTATGGTACTATGGTACAAGAGAATACTATGCAGTGATTAAAATGAAAATTATTACTTCCTTTATATATATACATATATAATAAATGTGACTATGTATTCATATATATATGAATCTAGATTTATTTTTCTGGGAAGATACGCATGATCTATTAAATGATAAATTTCAGAGTAATGCGTTTGTCACCCCATATTAGTTAAACAAAACAAAACAGAAGTGTCCATTGTGAGACTGGACTGGATTGTAATGGTACTGGTAGAATTGTGTCCAGGCAGTCAGAAATACACTAATCATGCTCTGCTCTGTCAATCAGCTATCTCCCCAGGGCCGCCATACTGCACACCGTGATGGGACAGCATAAACATTTGAGTTCTTCATTGCATGGTACAGCCTTTCATTCCATGGAGTTCTGGAGGCTGCTGAATATTAAAAAACAATTGTAGAAATGACCAAGTAGTCAATAACCTTTAATGAAGAATTCTCATCAACCTGGATTGGCTCCTATAGCTTAGACCAGAAACCCAAATGATATTTATATCTCCTTTAAAATTCTAAATCCAAACATTGGAGTTTTATCATCCCCTGGCTCACAGCATAGAAGAATAAAGTCTAAGAGTGCTAATGGGGAAGACCTTAGAGTGAGAAAGAAAGTGAATGAGAACCAGACAGAAGAAGGAAATTAGAGGAAGAAAATGATTTAGAAGCTTGACCTACTTAGACACCTGGTTGCACTTAGTTGGATGGAAAACAAAGATGTGGAAGGGAGAATAGAAGAATATCCACGGATATGTACAAGACTTTAAAATACAGTAGCTGAGCCTACTAGTAAATGTGGCTCAATCAATACCTGAAGACCTTGTCAATAATATTCACATTAATTGTTTTTAGGAGGAGCAGGAAGGGGATTCGTGGAGTGGTAAATAGATTTATAAAATCTGGAAGGATATACACCAACTATTAATACTAATTACCTCACTGAGGGAGGTGGTGGATAATGGAAATGGGGAGAGAGAAGACTGAGAGCTTTTGTTTCCTAAGGGGGAAAAAAAGTAAATGTGATTTATTTTGTTGTCATATTTGGCAAAGTTTGTTGAGATAGAAACTGACTAGATGCTCACCCATTCTAGTTCCTTTTGCAGGGCATGTATTTCCCAGTCTTCCTTGTAGTTATGATCTGGCCAATGAAATGTTTCCAAAAGTGATGTCTCTAGGCCTGAACCCTAAAATCTTCAGTGAGATTCTTGGTTCACTTTCTCACCCTAATCTGGGCAAGTGAAAGTGATACTCTGGTGTGGTAATGCCACAAGATGGAAGGAATCTGGGTTCCTGAATCAGTGGGCAGAGAACAGTCCAGGAGAACTGCCCAATTGCATCAAACTATGATGGGGGAGGCACAAACTTGTGTTAAGCTGCTGAGATTTTTCAATGTTTATTTGATACCAAAGCATAACTTGGCGTATCCTGACAAATAAAGAATTTGTACTAGAAGTGGGGTACTGTGGTGTAATGAAAGTATAAAACATGTAGTTTTTTTTTTTTTTTTTTTTTTGCTATCCGCGGGCCTCTCACTGCTGTGGCCTCTCCCGTTGTGGAGCACAGGCTCCAGACACGCAGGCTCAGCGGCCATGGCCCACGGGCCCAGCCGCTGCCGCGGCATGTGGGATCCTCCCGGACCGGGGCACGAACCCATGTCCCCTGCATCGGCAGGCGGACTCTCAACCACTGCGCCACCAGGGAAGCCCTAAAACATGTAGTTTTGACTTAGTAGCTGGTCTGTGAATGGCAAAGGAAGATACAGCTGGATGGACAGCTAAAGGTCCATTTATGTGCTGACAAAATACTCAATTAAGCTGTTACCTACTTGGAAGGCCACCTTATGCCAACTGAGTGGGCAGCTGTGGGGACGAGGTTGGAAAATTAAATAGTTTATATTTGTTACTAATATCTGTTTTAAGAAATTTTCTAAGAAATTAATATAAGAGAGAATCTGGAAACAATTGGCAATTTCAAGCAGATGTGAAAGGAAATAGATTTCAGATATCTGGGGCCTAGAAAGATTGAAAAATAATTATCACAGCTTCTATACCTAAATTGTAAAAGTTGACATTAAAAAAAATAATGAAAACTTTGAGTGTTGAAGGTGCTAAAAATTCACAGTTGAATAAAGTCAGGAAAAGATTTCATTAATAGTGAAACTTCTCACCTACTGTTCCAGAGGACCTCACTATAGCCAGTAAGTATTACACTGAGAATGTGAGGCACTGGGACAAAGAGGCAAAGAACAAAAGACAGATTTGAGATCTGTGTCTGAAAAGAACTTTGAGTATGGCACATGGAACTACTGGAAGTAAAAATACTAAGTGTTTACTGTGTTTCTGAGGAGAGTGTATATGGCCCAAGAAGCCACGCGCCCAGAATAAAATCACTTTGACTATTTGAGATGTAAAATAATTCTTGTCCCTTAACTTTCCATAAGCAGGAGGCAGCTTAGAGGGCTTGGTCTAGACCTCAAATAGGATCTTCTCCCTAACACTCACTTTAGATGTGGCCAAGTTGATTAATGAACAAGGAGGAAGCTCCCTAAAGATGGAATTGTTTGTTTCAGTTAGTCAAACACTATGGAGATGTTCTCAAAGAGCAGAATCAGGGTCTACTTAAGGAACTACCCCCAGATGGAGGGGCTCTTAAAATGTGTGCATAACAGGATTGCTATAGACCTATGTCTGCTGTGTTCCTCCATTTTTTCTCTTTTCCAAATGGGGAGTGTTTCTTGTGTAGTCACTGTGTAACCATCATGTCCTTGTTCAACCACTGTATATGGGATGTAGGGAAACAGATACCTTTCTAGTTTAATAGGATGCTGGAACATGAGGAGCCACATCTAGACCTGATGGAGAAGACTGCATCTCACCCAGTGTTCCTGGGCTTGAGTTGCAAGCAGTGACTGGATGGGACTTTGGGTTGTCATCCCTGGAGGGAGAGTAAGTGTGTTTCTATGTGTGTGAGAAAGAGTGAAATAGATTTAATGACAAGAAGGGAGAAGATCCAGCTATGGAAGAGAATAGCTAGATTCTCACTAATAACCATTTTCTCTTCTTGAGCAAAGTCTACATTTACAGCCCCCTTGCTGGGAAGGAGTTACTTTATATGACATAAATATGGTCCTACATCTGGAGCACTCTGATATAAAACCATATACACAGTGAATGATGAAGTGACTTAGAATAAATAAACCAAAGAATATGGAAATAGATTATAGAAGCATCTTTTCACTAAGGAGAGGTCATAGGGCATGTCTATCATAAAAATAAACTAATTGATAATAATAGCCATTTATATCACACAAATGAGCACAATGAGATCAGGAAAGGATCTGCTGGTCATAGGAGGTAGTAAACAGAACATAAGTAGTGATAGGAAGCTACCAGTAAAAGAAAAGCAGAAATTAGTATGCAATTAGAAGAAGCAAGATTTTTTTTGTGTGTGTCATTGCCAAAACACTCATAGAAAAGCATTCAATCTAGTTTTACAAATTAAGGAATATGAAGAAATTGATGATGGTTTAGTGAAATTATTTTCACCACTTTCAGTAAAGGAAACATAATTTGTTCTTTTTTCTTTTTTTGACTCCTTTTCTTACATGAACTCTTCACAACATTTGATAATTTTGTCCATTCTTTTTTCTTTAAAAGCTCTTCTTTTCTAGTCCTATAGCACCACTATCTTCATCTTTTTTGGTTTTAACCCAGTCATTTTATTTTTCTTTTTTGGCCACTCTGCACGGCTTGTGGAATCTTAGTTTCACAACCAGGGATCGAACCCAGGCTCCCGTCAGTAGAAGCACAGAGTCCTAGCCACTGAACCACCAGGGAATTCCCACTATCTTCTAAATACTGTTGTATGTGGGTTTTCATGTGTCGAGTATTGAGTTAATCATATTCTCTGTTCAGCGAGTATTTTCATCATGAGGTCCCTTTTTGTTTTATTTGTTCTGTATTCACCATCCTCACTCACTTTTCCCCACCCAACACACATTCACCCGCTTTACTGTATTTAATAGTCAGTCTCCTAATATACTATCCATATGTTTACTTAGATATGTATCTATTTAAAAAAATATATAGTGCTATTGCTTTGTGTTTTACATAAATGACATGGTTATGTCATTCTGCATCTTACTTTTCTTGTGTACTACTGTATTCTTTTGTATCTACCCATGTTGTTACATGTACATCTGGCTCATTTATGACTATTCCATGCCATCATTTGCATATGCCATATTGTACTTGTCCTTTCTCCTACTGATGTCTAGGATCCCTCCAAATACTTGCTACCAAAAGTCATGCTATGATGAACATTCCATCTGTTTCTCTGAGGTTTGTATTCAAGACTATTCAAAGTACACAATTACATGCTTTCCAGAATGTTTGCCCCAGTTTACATTCGTAATACTAGCAATGGATGTTAAAATTTTCTTACATCCTTGCTAACACTTGATATTACTAATGCTCCAATTTTTACCATTCTAATGACTATATAATTCTATTTCAAATTAGTTTTATTGGCTCTCTGTGACCATTAGGGAGGTTGAACATCTCTCCATATTCTTAATAGTATTTTGGGCTTCCCCATTAGTGAATTGCCTATTCATACTCTTTAACCATTTTTCTATTGTTTCCTAATTCTTGTTTTAAAATATGATTTATAGTACTTCATTATATATCAGAGTAATTAATTCTCAGATTTAGAGATTTCAAATATTTTCTCCTAGTCTGGGACTAGTCTGCTGACTTTGACTGTGTTGCCTTTTGCTGAAAGACATCTTTAGGGTTTTTTTTTGAATTTTATTTAATTTATTTTTTTATACAGTAGTTTCTTATTAGTTATCTATTTTATATAAGTGTATATATGTCAACCCCAATCTCCCAGTTCATCCCCCCCCCCGACACACCCACCCCTGCCACTTCCCCCCTTGGTGTCCATACGTATGTTCTCTACATCTGTGTCTCAATTTCTGCCCTGCAAACCAGTTCACCTGTACCATTTTTCTAGATTCCACATATATGCATTAATATACGATATTTGCTTTTCTCATTCTGACTTACTTCACTTTGTATGAGAGTCTCTAGATCCATCCACGTCTCTACAAATGACCCGGTTTCATTCCTTTTTGTGGCTGAGTAATATTCCATTGTATATATGTACCACATCTTCTATATCCATTTGTCTGTCGATGGGCATTTAGGTTGCTTCCATGACCTGGCTATTGTAAATAGTGCTGCAATGAACATTGGGGTGCATGTGTATTTTTGAATTATGGTGTTCTTTGGGTATATGCCCAGTAGTGGGATTGCTGGGTCATATGGTAATTCTATTTTTAGTTTTGTAAGAAACCTCCATACTGTTCTCCATAGTGGCTGTATCAATTTACATTCCAACCAACAGTGCAAGAGGATTCCCTTTTCTCCACACCCTCTCCAGCATTTGTTGTTTGTAGATTTTCTGAGGATGCCCATTCTAACTGGTGCGAGGTGATACCTCATTGTAGTTTTGATTTGCATTTCTCTAGTAATTAGTGATGTTGAGCAGCTTTTCATGTGCTTCTTGGCCATCTGTATGTCTTCTTGGGAGAAATGTCTATTTAGGTCTTCTGCCCATTTTTGGATCGGGTTCTTTGTTTTCTTAATGTTGAGCTTCATGAGCTGTTTATAATTTTTGGAGATTAATCATTTGTTTGCAAATATTTTCTCCCATTCTGAGGGTTGTCTTTTTGTCTTGTTTGTCGTTTCCTTTGCTTTGCAAAAGCTTTGAAGTTTCATTAGGTCCCATTTGTTTATTTTTGTTTTTATTTCCATTACTCTAGGAGGTGGATCAAAAAAGATCTTGCTGTGATTTATGGCAAAGAGCATTCTTCCTATGTTTTCCTCTAAGAGTTTTCTAGTGTCTGGTCTTACATTTAGGTCTCTAATCCATTTGAATTTATTTTTGTGTATGGTGTTAGGGAGTGTTCTAATTTCATTCTTTTACATGTAGCTGTCCAGTTTCCCCGGCAGCACTTATTGAAGAGGCTGTCTTTTCTCCATTGTATATCCTTTGTCATAGATTAGTTGACCGTACATGTGTGGGTTTATCTCTGGGCTTTCTATCCTGTTCCATTGATCTGTATTTCTGTTTTTGTGCCAGAACCATACTGACTTGATTACTGTAGCTTTATAGTACAGTCGGAAGGCAGGGAGTCTGATTCCTCCAGCTCCGTTTTTTTCCCTCAAGACTGCTTTGACTATTCGAGGTCTTTTGTGTCTCCATACAAATTTCAAGATTTTTTGTTCTACTTCTGTAAAAAATGCCACTGGTAATCTGATAGGGATTGCCTTGAATCTGTAGATTGCTTTGGGTAGTATAGTCATTTTCACAAAGTTGACTATTCTAATCCAAGAAAATGATATATCTCCATCTGTTTGTGTCATCTTTGATTTCTTTCATTAATGTCTTATAGTTTTCTACATACAGGTCTTTTGCCTCCTTAGGTTGGTTTATTCCTAGGTATTTTATTCTTTTTATTGCAATGGTAAATGGGAGTGTTTCCCTAATTTCTCTTTCTGATCTTTCATTGTTAGTGTATAGGAATGCAAGAGATTTCTCTGCATTAATTTTTTATCCTGCAACTTTACGAGATTCATTGATGAGCTCTAGTAGTTTTCTGGTGGCATCTTTAGGATTCTCTCTATATAGTATCCTGTCATCTGAAAACAGTGACAGTTTTACTTCTTCTTTTCCAGTTTGTATTGCTTTTATTTCTTTTTTCTTCTCTGATTGCTATGGCTAGGACTTCCAAAGCTATGTTGAATAGTAGTGGTGAGAGTGGACATCCTTGTCTTGTTCCTGATCTTAGAGGAAGTGCTTTCAGTTTTTCACCATTGAGAATGATGCTTGCTGTGGGTTTGTCATATATGGCCTTTATTATGTTGAGGTAGGTTCCCTCTCTGCCCACTTTCTGGAGAGTTTTTATCATAAATGGGTGTTGAATTTTGTCAAAAGATTTTCTGCATATATTGAGATGATCGTATGGTTTTTCTTCTTCAGTTGGTTAATATGGTGTATCACATTGACTGATTTGTGTATATTGAAGAATCCTTGCATTCCTGGGATAAACCCCACTTCATCATGGTGTATGATCCTTTTCATGTGTTGTTGGATTCTGTTTGCTAGTGTTTTGTTGAGGATTTTTGCATCTACATTCATCAGCGATACTGGGCTGTAATTTTCTTTTTTTGTAGTATCTTTGTCTGGTTTTGTTATCAGGGTGATGGTGGCCTCGTAGAATGAGTTTGGGAATTTTCCTTCCTCTGCAGTTTTTTGGAAGAGTTTGAGAAGGATGGGTGTTCGCTCTTCTCTAAATGTTCGGTAGACTTCACCTGTGAAGACTTCTGGTCCTGGACTTTTGTTCGTTGGAAATTTTTAATCACAGTTTCAGTTTCATTACCTGTAATCGGTCTGTTCCTATTTTCTGTTTCTTCCTGGTTCAGTCTTGGAAGGTTATACCTTTCTAAGGATTTGTCCATTTCTTCCAGGTTGTCCATTTTATTGGCATAGAGTTTCTTGTAGTAGTCTCTTAGGATGCTTTGTATTTCAGTGGTGTCTCTTGTAACTTCTCCTTTTTCACTTCTAATTTTATTGATTTGAGTCCTTTCCCTCTTTTTCTTGTTGAGTCTGGCTAAACGTTTATCAATTTTGTTTATATTTTCAAAGAATCAGCTTTTAGTTTTATTCATCTTTGCTGTTGTTTTGTTTCTAGTTCATTTATTTCTGTTCTGATATTTATGATTTCTTTCCTTCCGTTAACTTTGGGTTTTGTTTGTTCTTCTTTCTCTAGTTCCTTTAGGTGTAAGGTTAGATTGTTTATTTGAGATTTTTCTTGTTTCTTGAGGTAGGCTTGTATTGTTACAAATTTCCCTCTTAGAAGTGTTTTTGCTGCAGTCTATAGGTTTTGGATCATTCTGTTTTCATTGTCATTTGTCTTTAGGTAATTTTTGATTTCCTCTTTGATTTCTTCAGTGATCTCTTGGTTATTTAGTAATGTATTGTTTAACCTCCATGTGTTTGTGATTTTTACATTTTTTTCCCTGAAATTGATTTCTAATCTCATAGTGTTGTGGTTGGAAAAAATGCTTGATATGATTTCAGTTTTCTTAAATTTACTGTGGCTTGATTTGTGACCCACGATGTGATCTATCCTGGAGAATGTTCTGGGTGCACTTAAGAAGAAAGTGTAATCTGTTTTAGGATGGAATGTCCTATAAATATCAATTAATATCTCTGGTCTATTGTGTCATTTAAAGCTTGTGTTTCCTTATTAATTTTCTGTCTGGATGATCTGTCCATTGATATAAGTGAGGTTTTAAAGTCCCCCACTATTACTGTGCTACTGTTGATTTCCTCTTTTGTAGCTGTTAGCAGTTGCCTTATATATTGAGGTGTTCCTGTGTTGGGTTCATATATATTTATAATTGTTCTATCTTCTTGGATTGATCCCTTGATCATTACAAAGTGTCCTTCTTTGTCTCTTGTAACATTCTTTTTTTTAAAGTCTAATTTATCTGATATGAGTATTGCTACTCCAGCTTTCTTTTGATTTCCTTTTGCATAGAATGTCTTCTTCCATCCCCTCACTTTCAGTCTGTATGTGTCCCTAGGTCTGAAGTGGGTTTCTTGTAGACAGCATATATATGGGTCTTGTTTTTTTATCCATTCAGCGAGCCTGTGTCTTTTGGTTGCAGCATTTAATCCATTCATGTTAAAGGTAATTATCGATATGTATGTTCCTATTACCATTTTCTTAATTGTTTTGGTTTGTTTTTGTAAGTCCTTTTCTTCTCTTGTGTTTCCCACTTAGAGAAATTCCTTTAGCATTTGTTGTTGAGCTGGTTTGGTGGTGAAGAATTTTCTTAGCTTTTGTTTGTCTCTAAAGCTTTTGATTTCTCTGTTGAATCTGAATGAGATCCTTGCTGGATTGTAGTTTCTTCCCTTTCATAATTTTAAGTATATCATGCCACTCCCTTCTGTCTGGCAGAGTTTCTGCTGAGAAATCAGCTGTTAACCTTATGGGAGTTCCCTTGTATGTTATTTGTCATTTTTCCCTTGTTGCTTTCAGTAATTTTTCTCAATTTGATTACTATGTGTCTTGCCATGTTTCTCCTTCATTTTATCCTGCCTGGGACTCTGCACTTCCTGGACTTGGGTGGCTTTTTCCTTTCCCATGACAGGGAAATTTTTGAGTATAATCTCTTCAGATATTTTCTTGGGTCCTTTCTCTTCCTCTTCTCCTTCTGGGACCCTTATAGTGCAAATGTTGTGTTTAATGTTGTCCCAGAGGTCTCGTAGGCTGTCTGCATTTCTTTTCATTCTTTTTCCTTTATTCTGTTCGGCAGCATTGAATTCTACCATTCTGTCTTCCAGGTCACTTATCCGTTCTTCTGCCTCAGTTATTCTCTTATTGATTCCTTCTAGTGTATTTTTCAGTTCAGTTATTGTATTGTTCATCTTTGTTTGTTCTTTAATTCTTCTAGGTCTTTGTTAAACATTTCTCGCACCTTCTCCATCTTTGCTGCCATTCTTTTTCTGATGTCCTGAATCATCCTCACTATCATTATTCTGAATTCTTTTTCTAGAAGGTTGCCTCTCTCCACTTCATTTAGTTGTTTTTGTGGGGTTTTATCTTGTTCCTTCATCTGGTATGTAGTCCTCTGCCTTTTCATTTTGTCTGTCTTTCTGTGAATGTTGTTTTTGTTCCGCAGGCTGCAGGATTGTAGTTCTTCTTGCTTCTGCAGTTTTGACATCTTTAGTTTTTATGTAGAACATGTATCCATTAATTTTGTCTTGTGATTTGTGCGGTAGAGGCCTTCTTTATTAAAAAGTCTATCTCCATCTCCATCTTCTACTTCGCTTGTTAAGTTTACTTTTACATTTAGGTTTTTATCAATCTGGAGTTCATCTGCATATATGATATAGGAAGTATCCAAATGTATTTTTCTTCACATAATAAGCCATTTCTCCAATACTATCTACTAAATTGTTAGTCCATTTTCCACTGATTTGTGATCCTGCGCTTTCATGTGCTAACTTTTCATTAATTATGGTGTTTCTGGGCTCTCCGTTGTATTTCACTGGTCTTCTCATCTATTTATGCACCACTCATGCTGTTTTCATGGTTTTAAGTGTCTTAAAATCTGGAAAGGTTAAGTACAAATCAAAAAGATTTGTTCTTTTAAAAAATTTCATAGCTATTCACAGATCTTTATTCTTTGATGTAAATTTGAGAATCACTGTCTTATTCTAAAATTATTCTTTCTAGGATTTTAATATGAATTTTATTGAATACATGGATTGATTGGGGGAAAATTGGCATCTAAAATCCTTCATCATTTTATTCTCAAGCATGTTATCTTACTCCATCTTTTAGGGCTTTCTTTAATGGTTTTTTAATATGTTTTCAAAAATTTCTCCCAGAACATTTCAGGCATGGTTTGCTAAATTCATTCATCCCTAGATACCCTACAGTGTTTCTTGTGTTTTATAAATGGATTCTATTTCTATTATATATTCTATGTAGTTACTGCTACTTTAAAGGAACATTCTTATTTTTAAGTTGGATTTTAAATGCAATAAACTCACTTTACTTTCTTATTGATTTTAATAGTTTGTTGATTTTCTTTTAGTTATTTTTTTATCTGGAAAAAGAAATTTATCCTTTTTTAAAAATTCTTATATGTATTTTGTTTTAATAAACTAGTTTATTGACCAGGACATTCTCTACTATGTTGAATAACAGCTGTAATAGCGGGTGTTCCTGCCTTGTTTCAAAACGTGAAATGTGTACATCTAAATTTTTCTCTAGTAAGTGTAATATATAGTATTTATTTTATCATGTTTGGGAAATTTTATTTTATACCCAATACAGTGGAAACATACATTGATAGTATGTTTTATAATAATAAATTACTATTAGAGTTTATCAAGTAATTTTTGGCACTATTGAGAACATCTCTGGAGCAGCTCCTTAGGACTTTTGAGTATAAACTGTGTGGGGTTCTGCAGTAAGACAATAAAGGCAGTGTCTTTATGAGCTGGGCCACTTAAGGTTAATAGAGAGTGTTGAGCTAATTTACTACCCAGTTTTGTTCTTAAGCATGTTTGTTTAAAGAGTCTAATTTTTGACATGGTTGTGTAGCTGGCTCATTGCAAATCAAATGAGGATAACATGAAAATGTAATAGTAAACATTAATTCTTCTTGGGCTAAAACTATTCACAGTCGGTACTGATAGAATATAATTTTAATACCGCTACCAACTTCTTTGTTATATTTTGGCAGAAAAAGTGACACTTTTAAGCTGGATTTATACTTACTAAAGAAAAAACTGAATATAAAGAATATGAAGTGTACACAAGTTTGAGAGGCAGAAAAACAAACTTATCTTTAAATTACAATATCCCATTGCTGTTTTAGTTTGATTTACTATGGTTTTATAATTACAAATATTTTATCAGTTGTGATCATTGCTTAGGAAAATGTGCACGAATGGAATCATGCAGAATTTTTCAATTTTTTTATTTGAAAAAGAAGAAAGGAAGCAAAAGAATTCTATGCACAGTTTCAGTTATAATCTGGAGTCAGTTAATGATTTTCTGGATGACCAAAAAGACTGGAAAATCATAAGAAGAAGGGCTTAATACTTTAAAACATGCCAGGTACTACAGACTTTGAAATAACAAGTAAAAGTGAGCATTGTGTGTATCTCAGAAAAAGAGAATTTTTTTTTTTCCTTTTCATTCAAGGTCATTGACTCTGATATCTGAAGCACAAAAAACAGAAGTTCTTTGTAAAAACTCTGATGGCATTTTTTTAAACTACAAAATCGATTATGTGATTCTGGACCCAAGTATAAATAACTTCCTTGAGGAATTCAGTGTCACTTGTGGGGAATTTTTTGTTCAATTTACTTTTCCTTATTTTCTTCTATAAGTGCAGCTACACTTAAAAAAATTCTGAGTTTTTCTGCTTTTCTTTTCTCTTTTCTGTTTGGCATTGTTATGTTAAACTTAGGAATGGTTCAGATGTGGGAAATGGGAAATATTTAGTTCAAAAATAGGACTAGTGTGCTCCTTTTTCTTTTTTGTAATTGGCATGGCTCAACTGTCTGGTACTCAACAAAATTAAGGGGTGTTGGGCATCATCAGAAGATCTACAAACAACAAATGCTGGAGAGGGTGTGGAGAAAAGGGAACGCTCTTGCACTGTTGGTGGGAATGTAAATTGATACAGCCACTATGGAGAACAGTATGGAGGTTCCTTAAAAAACTAAAAATAGAATTACCATATGACCCAGCAATCCTACTGCTGGTCATATACACAGAGAAAACCATAATTCAAAAAGACACATGTACCTAATAAGAACCTGCTATATAAAAAATAAATAAATAAAATAAAATTCAAAAATACAAAAAAAAAAAAAGAAAAAGACACATGCACCCTAATGTTCATTGCAGCACTATTTACAATAGCCAGGTCACAGAAGCAACCTAAATGCCCATCGACAGATGAATGGATAAAGAAGATATGGTACATTTATACAAAGGAATATTATTCAGACATAAAAAAAATGAAAGTGGGACATTTGTATAGATGTGGATGGACCTAGAATCTGTCATACAGAGTGAAGTAATTCAGAAAGAGAAAAACAAATACCATATGCTAACACATGTATATGGAATCTTAAAAAAAAAAAAAGGTTCTGAAGAACCTAGGGGCAGGACAGGAATAAAGACGCAGATATAGAGAATGAAATTGAGGACATGGGGAGGGGGAAGGGTAAGTTGGGACGAAGTGACAAGAGTGGCATTGACATGTATACACTACCAAATGTAAAATAGATAGCTAGTGGGAAGCAGCCGCATAGCACAGGGAGATCAGCGCCATGCTTTGTGACCACCTAGAGGGGTGGGATAGGGAGGGTGGGAGGGAGGGAGATGCAAGAGGGAAGAGATATGGGAACATATGTATATGTATTACTGATTCACTTTGTTATAAAGCAGAAACTAACACACCACTGTAAAGCAATTATACTCCAATAAAGATGTAAAAAAAAAAGAGAAAAACAAATATCGTATATTAACGCATATATGAGGAATCTAGAAAAATGGTACAGATGAACCAGTTGGCAAGGAAGAAATAGAGAAACAGATGTAGAGAACAAACGTGTGGACACCAAGGGGAGAAAGTGGGTGGGGGTTGTGGTTGGTGGTGTGAATTGGGAGGTTAGGATTGACATATATACACAAATATGTACAAAATAGATGACTAATAAGAACCTGCTATATAAAAATAAAGAAAATTCCAAAATAAAATTAAGGGGTGTTATACTCTTACTCTCCAGTATCTGCTTCTCCTAATAATAGTCTCCCAGGATAAAAATCCAAGTCACGTATGAATGATGATGTAGGGATAAGCGTATCATAAATATTACACTAACTTCTCAAATTTCTTGCTTACTTTTGTACTTCTCACTGGGTTTGAGTTAGCATTTTAGCCAGAAAAGAGTGGTAGATACCAAAATTTATTATAAAGCTACATTGTAGATCCTATAAGCAAAGTAGGAGATTAAAGAGAAGGTAACTGTAAGACTGTAATAGAGTTACGTAAATTTTGCAATGCTCGTACTTTAAAATGTAGTAAACTTTCCATTCTTAAATTACTCAGTCTACTTCAATTAGAGGGTGTTATTCTGTAGTAGGAACGGAGGGTCAGTATTAAGATACACAACATGGTGAAAGGGGGGCCTTGTGCAGAAAGAAACTGGTAAGTCTTTCTCAGCAAGTGACATGGTAGAGTTTTGCTTTACTGCTCCCGGTGATATCATTCAACTTCTCTCTGTCACTACTGCTCTTTCAACTAAAACTTGCTGCTTTTACAACGGTTCTTCTTAATATCCTCTACACACTCGTGTTTTCTTCTTCATAACTTGATCTGGCCCATCATATCCTCTCCTTCACCTCATGGCCTCTATTTGAGCAATATTTTACTTAAATTTCCCACTGCTGACACCAATTCTCACTGTATTTCCCAGTTCCCAGAGCAAGATTTTAATGAACTCAGTTAAGCTTTTCGCAATAAGCCAATTTACAGGCCACTGGACAACTGAAAGGTGGTCTCACCTTGGGCCACATATCCACCCATTTTCCAATCACTTGTTTTCCAAGGGAGATAGAGGAGGTGGGTTATATGATACAGAATATGGCCTCCCCTACAGTAGGAAAAGCTGTGGCTAATAATATCTTCAGCAGGAACTGTGGAAAGGCAGTTTCTTTGTAAGGGGTGGTTGGCATGATGATTGATGTGTCTGGTGTGGCAGCAAACCACAGACTCTCATGGTTTGTAAGGAGGAGCTGAACCATCACTCTGAATGTTACGGGAGGCAGTGGGCTCAGGAGACTCACACACAGAAATATAAATATCCCCAGAGCTTTGCTGCTGGAATGTGATACCCAAAGAAGACAAAAGCTTTTCAAGCAACCTGTAGCTGTTAACAATTAGCAGAGGTTCTGGGCTAGTGATGCACACAGAAAGGCTGGTTTTATTGTATCATGAGTTTATCTATTTTGGGAGACTGCGTGAAAATATTGATTAATTTTACCACAGAAGCAAAACAATAGATGTCTTGCAACTCTGTCTGTGCTCCTTGGTTACCATATCCTGTGTGATTTTCTTTCTCATCAACAGGCATTTGAAGGCTGATCTGTGATAATTAAATGTAGATTGAAATGTGACAAGATTTAATATAAACCTCTGTGCTTCCAAGGAAACTGCAATTAGTGAGATTACATTCCAGACTCCTGTAAAAATGCTATGAACTGTCATTTTTCTCATCAGTTAGCACTCAGCTTTGGATTTTCTCATGGTTTTAGAAATAAAGAGGATTCTTCTCAGTCCAGTAGAAATATTGTTATGTTTATGCATGGAATAAATAATAAAAATTGCTGAAAGATATCTTCTTCAATCAAAATTATGGTATTACAATGTTAAAATTGTAAATAATTTATTTTCTTTCACATGGTTGACTTAGAGGTTTGCAAAATATGGAAATCATTAAATGAGTCAGCAGCCTTACTAAAATTTGGGATGTTACAAATATTTGAAAGATTTAAAAAATTATTTAGGATGAAGGTAGGGGATAATCAAATCAAATATTTGGTTCACCAAACTTCCATCATCTTTAAAAATAATGTGATTTTTAATGCTTCCTTTTGCTAAAACATGCTTAAGTAGTAAGAACTTGAAGTGTTTTCTTTTTAAATAAACTTTCTTTACTGTCCATGAAATAGAAATAAAACAAAAATCAGCAATAAGACAGTAATGAATCCAAAACCCTCTTTACTCTCCATGAAATAGAAATTACATTTACCCAAAATAAATCAGTAATAAAATGGAAAGCTAGTCTTCTAGCTTGCCTATTGACAATATTATCATAAGTTTGCATATAGATTATGCCATTTAATGTTTAAAAACTGTACCTGGACAATGTTGTAATTTATTGTATTTAATATTCTCTAACTTGCTTCTTTCACTCAACATTAGTTTTTCAAGATGAATCTGGATGATATTGATCTAATTCATTCATTTTAACTGTTATCTGGCGTTATATTACATAAAATCCCACGATTTATTTGATTTTAGATTGCTTTCAGTATTTTGCTACTTTAAACATTTTTGTACATGTTTTCTTGGGCATATGTAAGAGAGTTTCTCTAGGAATTCCCCTAGAATTCCCTAGTTTCTTATATACTCTTGAGAGGGGAATTGCTGGATGGTGTGCTAAGCAGACTTTAAAGTCTTTTAGATATTGGTAAATTTCATTCCAAAGGGATTGTAGCAATTTGTACTCCCACAGATACTATAATGAAAATTCCTGCCTGATCTTAATTTAAGGTTTTCAAATTTGATAGATATGAAAAAATCAGTGTCTTAATTTTTATTTCCTTGATTACTAGTCAGAACATAGAGTTAGGACAAAGAGCCTTTCATGTATCTGTTAACAATTTGGAAATTTTAATCTATTAACTGTTCATATCCTTTGCCATTTAAATATTTCATGGTCTTGTCTCATCTTTAATTGACTTATAAGAATTCTTTCTGGGTTTAAATAGTAATCCTTTATATATAAGTATTATAAATTATAGATAATATCATATTTAATATAAAATATATTACATATTTAATATATTATAATTTAATCTAATTTACTAATATAATTATTCTGTATAGTAAAGATTGTATATAATTATATATTATAAATACAAATATTTCATATATGTACATTTTGATGCTTATTTAGATTTACCAAAATATTTTCCAGTAATTTTTGCTAGTTATTGTTTCTTGCACTTTACTTTTTCTTCTGTGGTTAATTTTCTCCTTCCTGACACATGCCCTTTAATACTTTTTTTCAAAAAGAATCTCTGGGTGGTAAGCTATCTCATTCTTTGTTTTTCTGAAAATGTTTTCATTTTATGTTACTCTTGAATGCTGTTTTATCTGGTTTTGTAATTTCGAATGACTTTTTACTCAACACCTTGAAAGAGTAATTCTGTTTGGCTTTTGTTGCTGTTTATGGAGAGTCTACTCTTTGTCTAATTGTTATTTCTTTGAGAATTGTTAATCTTGGTTTTTTAAAAATATTTTTCTCTTTATCATAGGTGATTTTCAATATTACTCTGAAGTGTTTAGGTAGAAATTTATTGTTATTTGCCTCTATAAGTCCTCTGCTTATTTCAGTTAAGGAGATATTTTTATTCATTGACTCTTACCTCTCCTTAGTTTTCTTTATTCCCTCTTTACTGGAACTCATATTGAATGTACGTTGAATTTTCTCATTCTAAACCCCCATTCCCTATCTCTTAACCCCTCTTCTGTGTTTTTCATCTTTTTTATTAGTGCTACATTCTGTGTAACTTCTTTGGATCTCTTCTCCAGTTTACCATTTTTCCCTTCAGCTTAACCAGTTCTGCTTCTTCCTGTGTTTAACCATTTGTTTAGCCTATTAAAATTTTAGTGTCAAATATTATATTTAAAAATTTATGTTTATTAAAATAAGAGCACACTATGCTCATTAAGTTTTTCATTCCTTCTTTTAAACACTTAAAAATTTATCTTGGGACTGATTTAGTATCTCAAGTTTCTTGGATTTCTAATTCTCCTGTTAGTTCTAATTATTATTTATCATGTGTATTATTCCTTTGTATGCATTATACGCTTATTTTCAATGAGTATGTTTATTCTGTGGGAATTCCCTGCACCCTAAATATAGACAGTGTTTCTACAGAAGAATTTTGGGTTTGTTTCTGCCACAGTTCTAGGATTTCACTAATTTTTATGTTAAATTCTGGGCTTTAGATTTCAGCACCATATGAATAGTATAAATTTGGACTCCTTACTCATGTACAGGTGTAACTTTGATGTTTCATGGGACTCATTTAACTTCCACTGAATTCTAGGCACACAGTAAGTTTCCTTGCTGCTTCCTGAGTTGTTTGGTGAAACTATTCCATTCTCATTTTTATGGAATGGCGTCAATTCAAAGCCTCCTACTTTGCAAGAAGATTGATTCCAGCTCTTTGCCTTATATAAGCTCAAGGCACATCATCTCCTGACCTTGTCTGGTATTTGAAGCCCCAGCTCTGAAGTCCTTAGGGCTTATATCCAGGAATTATATCCTTGGGCACCTGATACATTGGCTTTTGCATCTACCAGTTCATCTTTATATATAAAAAGTTAGTTATACTTTATTAATCCTTTCCCTGTTTTTATAGTGAGATAGGGGTTTATATTAGTTCAGTCTTCTATATTATTGGAAGAGTATTATTTTCCCCTTAATTTTCTAGATACTAAAATGGAAAAAGCACAACTTTGTTTATGTAGTATTAATTAGGCTTAAGGGTGGCTATTCTGTTGATCATTACTGTACTTGAAAAAAAGTAACCAAATTCTATTGTTTATCACACATTTAAGTTTCTTTTAAAAGTAGAATATTACAGCTGATATTGGGGAAGTGAAGAAGGCATGAACAGGATTACCAGAAATGGGAGTGGAGAGAATACTTCAAAAAATGCATGTTATTTCAGTTAAGCGTTAAAGGGGCTTTTAAAAAAGTGAGTTAATTGAATATTTTGACATAGGTTACTATTTTTAAAGGAATTTATCTTCTAAAAGAGGTGTATTTTTATGAGGAAAAAAACGACTTTAAGAAGTAGGGCAATCACACTGAATAGTATCTAGAACTAGAATATATATACACAGTCTGTATGTCTATATCTGGGGTTTTAGTTGAGGAAAACCATCATAAATATATTTTCTATTTGTCCTATCCTCTTCTCTCAACTGACTTACAACTAAGTCAGTTGGGAGGATTATTTTTAGGAAACCAGCATAAAAATGAAAATTACTGCCTATTTTACTTGGGTTCCCCTAGAGAGCAGAACCTAAGTTGAAAACTTTTGTATAAGTACTTTATTGGGTAATAAACCCAGGGATCAGGCCAGGAAAAAAAGAGAACCAACACAAGAATATGAGTTGATTACTACAATGGAAGCCTGGGTATTATCTGAGAAGCCATGTATCCCAGGACCATCTGTTTGTGAGTGAGAGGAGGAAGGGAGAAACATCGATTCATTGGATTCTGTTCACCATTGGCCAACTTTTCCCCATGGAGAATTACCTTCAAGGTTGTATATGTGTCAGTATATCCATACTGAAGCTTAGGACTGGAGGAAAGAGATATGTAGAGTGGGATGGAGGTACTGTGTGAAGCTAGTCAGACTCTATGATGAACTTGCTGCAGTGGAGACTGGAATATAAGACAGGTGAAGCCAAGAGGATTTATAAGAATGCATGAGTGCAAGTAAAGATAAAAACCAAAACCTTTTTTTTGTGTGTGTGAAGTTAGTAAATTTGCTTAATAACATAGTATCATCAATTAACAACCATATAATTACTTTTTACTTTGGACACTTCAGACAAGATTCTGAATGAAAAATATATGCAGTGGATCATTCTGACACTGGGAAACATGACAAAGACAAATCACTTGAAAGTGTGCAATAGAATGAGAACACTGGGCCAGGTAAACATATTGTGTTTGCAGAACCTCATCCTTTTGTTCCAGAATCATAATAGAGAAGGCAGAGCTGGAGGTAAGTGTAGGAGCTGGGTTCTGCTGATAATCAGGGGAGGAGCTCCAAATGCCCATCAATCATGCATGAACTTGTAATATTGGAATAGATCACTATAGAGGGGACCACTATTCCCCTTATAAGAGCATAACTCAAAAATTGATAGAGTGGCCACTGCTTCCTCTGTTCTGTCCATAAAATCTTACCTCTCCAAAAATTCAGATCTTCTAGTAAGTACAGGTAGTGATTATTCATTTTACAGTCCATCTCCTGCCTATTATTTTCTCCCACCTGAATAAGGTATTGAGGAGGACCCCTAGAAGTTTGAATGTTTTCCTCTTCTCTAACAATATGTATGTCATTTCTAATGGAATATAAATACATGCCAATAGCATCTACAGATTATAGATTTGTGAATATCATTGCCCTATCAGATATCGACAAATTAAATGTTTAGAGGTTGCAATTGAAGCAAGTATTCAAGGATTCTTGAGCTGAAAACTTTAAGTTCCTACCAATGTTTATACTGTGATTTGGGGGTTATAGATGGTTGAATATTGAAAGGGGAAGGGGTAGTACGGGCAAAGAGTTAAAAACCATAGTTTTGCATAATGTCCTCATTGGAATAACTGTTTGATTTTATGTATCTAAGATGCCTTGTGATTGACTAAATTTCTCAGGTTTTGGGTGGAGGTTTTGGATGGATCTTATACATAGTGTTGGAGAAGGTAATCTAGAGAACATGACCACTGTTTGACCTGTGAGCTGGACTGGGGCAATCAGAGGCTCCTCACCTGCCTCCCCTATGCTTGGAATGTACCCTCTCCTCATGGTTCCTACAGTGGGAGTCATTTTCAAGGATGCAGTCTTTGAGAGAACAATGTGCTGTTGACACTATCTGGATGGTATATGTGCCTGAACCCCATTAAGGCCTCTATACAAGCTTTTAATATTCTGGTGGATGGGTGTGGTGATATATTAGTCTTACAGCCGCCCAAGACAAGTCTCATAAATTCCCTTGCTTATTAAATCTTCCACCTACCAATCTGGAGTGCTCTTCCTCTTTCTTTGGTCTCTCCCTGCCCTCTGTTTACAGGGGCCAGTTTTTAAACCAACACATAGTGGGGTATTAATATTTTTGGATTGAATACAAGATAATTTATTTGAATGAAATAGATTCAAACTGTGCATTGGTTATTGAAGAGGTAAATGAGGGATTTATAAAATTTCTTCCTCTGCAGGCATTCGAACTGAGATAGATTATTTATTAATCTTAGGTGACTTAGTGGTAGGACTCAAGTGAGGCAGGAAAATGATTATATGAATGTCTATAGTGCCTTCTGGTCCCATGATTTTGAACACCATCTACTAAACTGTAATATTCAATTATAGTTCAGGACTTAGTTTCACTTGAATATTTTCCCTAAGGAAATCTAACACTTTTTATTCTACTGTCCTCCCTAAATTTAATAAGTGTGTGATGTGATTGCTTTTTATAAGAAAAATTCTTTTTATACTAGTGGGTTGTTCAACCTGCTCCCACAATGACATTTCTGGGATATTTTCCAATCTTTTCTTCCTCTTAAAATAGACTGGGACCTTATGTTCCATCTTGGAAAGCATTACATTTATCTGCTATTTGGTATCTGAAATATGCATTTTCAATGCTGCTGAAAGGCAATCCTCTGAAAGACATATAGTTGTTTTCCAAGTTTTATCTGGCTTGAATTCTACATAAGATTGCAAGTTTTTGTTTGTAATGTTCTCTTTACTAAGCGTAAAGAAATATGTCTTACAGGAGCCCTGGAAAGGATTAGACAAGATGTACTTAGTAAACATCTTGGGGGAAATTCCCAAGAAAATTTCAGAAGATCCCTCCCTTTGTACATAAAGATCTTAAAGGTAGGAGAGGCTTGGTAATTCTTGGGGCTTCAAAGTAAATATTTTCATAGACAAAGGAAAATGTAAAAGGATTGCTCTTACACTATCAAGTGATAATTTAAACAGCTGTCCAAGCCTCTAATGAAACAAATATATGCATCATATGGACCTTTATCATGAAAAATGTTGTAGAACTAACAATTCAAACTCTGTGTATAATGTATTCATAAGGTGTAACACTCAAAGTGAACAAAAATTCAAATTATGGGATGACTTTTTCTTTTTTCCAGAAGTGAATTGATTGTGGTCTGTATATGAAAGTAAATACGGGGTCTTCCCTGGACGCGCAGGCTCAGTGGCCATGATTCATGGGCCCAGCCGCTCTGCGGCATGTGGGATTTTCCCAGACTGGGGCACGAACCTGTGTCCCCTGCATCGGCAGGCGGACTCTCAACCACTGTGCCACCAGGGAAGCCCTGTGACTATGTTTAAAAAAAAAAAGTGAATATGAGTTTCTTTAGATTCTTCACATGGTAAAAACCAAATAATTATTCCAAAGCAAATGTACACGTTGTCTAGGCTCTAAGTCTTCCTCAAAATGGGCATTAATAACCACCTGCATTAGTATTACCTGGGATGCTGGCAAAAAATGCATATTCTTTGGTGTCACTCAGACCTAAAGAATCAGATGTTCTGGAGTTGAGGCCTTGAAACTTTATTAAAATGCATCTGCAGTGATTCTGATATACACGAAAGTATGAGAACTTCATGCAGCATGGTGGAATTTCAAATAACTCAGAAAACAAATAATACAAAACCCCACTGGAAATCCAAAACCCCATTTTTCTGTTTCTTTCAAATAAAAGCAGTTGTACCAAATTGCATTCTCATGATTAGTTTACCAATGACATATTTTTTTTTAGCTTGCACATGCCAGTAGCAATGTATTTTTTAAAATTTTATTTAATTAATTTTTTTATAGAGCAGGTTCTTATTAGTTATCCATTTTATACATATTAGTGTATACATGTCAATCCCAATTTCCCAATTCATCCCCCCACCCCCTGCCACTTTCCCCCCTGGTGTCCATATGTTTGTTCTCTACATCTGTGGCTCAGTTTCTGCCCTGCAAGCCGGTTCATCTATATCATTTTTCTAGGTTCCACATATATGCGTTAATATATGATATTTGTTTTTCTCTTTCTGACTTACTTCACTCTGTATGACAGTCTCTAGATCCATCCACATCTCTACCAATGACCCATTTTCATTGCTTTTTATGGCTGAGTAATATTCCATTGTATATATGTACTACATCTTCTTTATCCATTCATCTGTCAGTGGGCATTTAAGGTTGCTTCTATGGCCTAGCTATTATAAATAGTGCTGCAATGAACATTGGGGTGCATGTGTCTTTTTGAAGTACGGTTTTCTCTGGGTATATGTCCAGTAGTGGGATTGCTGGGTCGTATGGTAGTTCTACTTTTAGTTTCTTAAGGAATATCCATTCTGTTCTCCATAGTGGCTGTATCAATTTACATTCCCACCAGCAGTGCAAGAGGGTTCCCTTTTCTCCACACCCTCTCCAGCATTTGTTGTTTGTAGATTTTCTGATGATGCCCACTCTAACTGGTGTGAGGTGATACCTCATTGTAGTTTTGATTTGCATTTCTCTAATAATTAGTGATGTTGAGCAGCTTTTCATGTGCTTCTTGGCCATCTGTATGTCTTCTTTGGAGAAATGTCTATTTAGGTCTTCTGCCCATTTTTAGATTGGGTTGTTTCTTTTATATATATATAATACATATATTTTTCTTGCGGTATGTGGGCCTCTCACTGTTGTGGTCTCTCCCGTTGCGGAGCAAAGGCTCCGGACGTGCAGGCTCAGCAGCCATGGCTCATGGGCCCAGCCGCTCTGCGGCACGTGGGATCCTCCCGGACCAGGACATGAACTCGTGTCCCCTGCGTCAGCAGGCGGACTCTCAACCGCTGCGCCACAAGGGAAGCCCTCTTTTTTTAATATTGAGCTGCATGAGCTGTTTATATATTTTAGAGATTAATCCTTTGTCTGATTATTGATTTGCAAATATTTTCTCCTGAGGGTTGCTTTTTCATCTTGTTTATGGTTTCCTTGGCTGTGCAAAAGCTTTGAAGTTTCATTAGGTCCCAATTGTTTATTTTTGTTTTTATTTCTATTGCTCTAGGAGGTGGATCAAAAAATATCTTGGGGGCTTCCCTTGTGGTGCAGGGAACTCCAATGGGAATTCCCTTGTATGTTATTTGTCGTTTTTCCCTTGCTGCTTTCAATAAATTTTCTTTGTCTTTAATTTTTGTCAATTTGATTACTATGTGTCTTGGCATGTTTCTCCTTGGCTTTATCCTGTCTGGGACTCGCTGGGCTTCCTGGACTTGGGTGGCTATTTCCTTTCCCATGTTAAGGAAGTTTTCGACTATAATCTCCTCAGATATTTTCTCTGGTCCTTTCTCTCTCTCTTCTCCTTCTGGGTCCCCTATAATGCAAATGTTGTTGTGTTTAATGTTGTCGCAGAGGTCTCTTAGGCTGTCTTCATTTCTTTTCATTTTTTTTTTCTTTATTCTGTTTCGCAGCAGTGAATTCCACCATTCTGTCTTCCAGGTCACTTACCTGTTCTCCTGCCTCAGTTATTCTGCTATTGATTCCTTCTAGTGTATTTTTCATTTCAGTTATTGTATTGTTCATCTCTGTTTGTTAGCTCTTTAATTCTTCTATGTCTTTGTTAAACATTTCTTGCATCTTCTCGATCTTTGCCTCCATTCTTTTTCCGAGGTCCTGGATCATCTTGACTATCATTATTCTGAATTCTTTTTCTGGAAGTTTGCCTGTCTCCACTTCATTTAGGTTTTTTTCTGGGGTTTTATCTTGTTCCTTCATCTGGTACATAGTCCTCTGCCTTTCCATCTTGTCTATCTTTCTGTGAATGTGGTTTCTGTTCCACAGGCTGCAGGATTGTAGTTCTTCTTGCTTCTGCTGTCTGCCCTCTGGTGGATGAGGCTATCTAAGAGGCTTGTTCAAGTTTCCTGATAGGAGGGACTGGTTTTGCATAGAGCTGCGTGTTGCTCTAGTAGGCAGAGCTCAGTAAAACTTTAATCTCCTTTTCTGATGATGGGTGGGGCTGAGTTCCCCCCCTGTTGGTTGTTTGGCCTGAGGCAACCCAATACTGGAGCCTATCTGGGCTCTTCCGTGGGCCTAATGGCGGACTCTGGGAGGGCTCACGGCAAGGAGTACTTCCCAGGACTTCTGCTGCTAATGTCCTTGTCCTCACGGTGAGACACAGCCACCCCCCGCCTCTGAAGGAGACCCTCCAACACTAGCAGGTATGTCTGTTTCAGTCTCCTATGGGGTCACTGCTCCTTCCCCCGGGTCCCATTGCACACACTACTTTGTGTGTGCCCTCCAAGAGTGGAGTCTCTCTTTCCCCCAGTCCTGTCAAAGTCTTACAATCAAATCCCGTTAGCCTTCAAATTCTGATTCTCTAGGAATTCCTCCTCATGTTGCCAGACCCCCGGGTTGGGAAGCCTGATGTGGGGTCAGAACCTTAACTCCAGTGGGTGGACTTCTGTGGTGTAAGTTTTCTGCAGTCTGTGAGTCACCCACCCAGCGGTTATGGGATTTGATTTTACTGTGATTGTGCCCCTCCTACCTTCTTGTTGTGGCTTCTCCTCTGTCTTTGGATGTGGGGTATCTTTTGTTGTGAATTCTCCTGTCTTCCTGCGATGATTGTTCAGCAGTTAGTTGTGTTCCCAGTGCTCTCGTAAGAGGGAGTGAGAGCATGTCCTTCTACTTGCCGTCTTGAGCCAATCTGACCAATGACATATTGAAAACATAAAAATAACTTGTAGATAGGGATGTTTAAAAGCCTTTTTAAAAAAAATTCTGGAAAGACTGTCTTCTAGGTAGAAATAAATCTCATTGAAATTCTTTTGATACTTTATACTTTTAGAGGTCCTAAGACCAACTTGAGTAAAAACATAATCTGGATATAGTGGTTAGCCCACTGACTCAAGAATTGTATATACCCTGAACAATTAACAATGCTCAAAATGCCTGAAGCAATTTAGGAGTAGTAGTCCAAATGTTAACACTTTTCCCCTAATTCCTTTTTTTCTCTCAGTTTTATTGGGATATAATTGACATATGGCACTGTAAAAGTTTAAGTTACGCAGCATAGTGGCTTGCATTTTATGTGTTGTGAAATGATTACTGCAGTAAGTTTAGTTAACATCTATCATTTCACAGAGATACAAAAAATGGTTTTTTCCTTGTTGTGAGAGCTTTTAGAATTTACTCTCTTGGCAACTTTCAAATCTACCATACAGCAATGTTAACTATAGTCATCATGTTGCACACCACATCCCCAGGACTTATTTATCTTATAACCTGAAGTTTGTACCTTCTGACTACCTTCATCCAAAAGATGTGATCTCTTTTTCTATGAGTTTCATTTTTTAAAAAATTCCACATATAAGTGTGAACACAGTATTTGTCTTTTTCTGTCTACCTTATTTCACTCCAGATCCACCCACATTTTCCCAAATGGCAGGATTTCCCTCTTTTTTTTTAAGTAACTGAATGATATATTGTTTTACATATATATATATGCGCCACATTTTCTTTATCCATTCATCTGTTGGTGAACACTTAGATTGTTTCCATGTCTTGGCGATTGTAAATAATACTGCTGTGAACATGGGGGTGCAGATAGCCCTTTCACTTAGTGATTTCATTTCCTTTGGATATATACCCAGAATTGAAGTTGCTGGATCATATGGTAGTTCTACTTTTAATTTTTTTAGGCACGTACATAGTGTTTTTCATAGTGGTTGCACCAGTTTACAATCCCACCACCAGTGCAAAAGGGTTCCTTTTTCTTCAAATCCTCAACAGCATTTATGTCTTATCTTTTTGATGATAGTCACTCTAACAGGCATGAGGTGATATCTCATTTTGATTTTGATATGCATTGTTGAATTTTGTTGAAAGCTTTCTCTGCATCTATTGAGATGATCATATGGTTTTTCTCCTTCAATTTGTTAATTTGAGCACTTTTTAATGTACCTGTTGGCCACTTACATATCTTTTTTGGAAAAATGTGACTTTAGGTCCTTTGCCCATTTTAAAATTGGATTATTTGTTTATTTGTTATTGGGTTGTATGAGTTCTTTGTGTATGTTGGGTATTAACCCCTTATGAGATATATGATTTGCAAATATCTTCTCCTACTTGTAGGTTGCCTTTTCGTTTTGTCATTCATTTCTGTTGTTGTGCAGAAGCTTTTTAGTTTGATGTAGTCCCTCTTATTCATTTTGATTTTGTTGCTTGTGCTTTTGTTGTCATATCCAAAAAATCATTGCCCAGGGAAATATAGCCATTGTTTTGTAATAACTTTAAGTGGGGTATAATCTATAAAAATATTAAATCACTATGTTGTACATCTGAAACTAATAAAATGTTGTAAATCAATTATACACCAATAAAAAAATCATTGTCAAGACCCATGTCAAGGAGTTTTTCCTGTTCTAGGAGTGTTACGGTTTCAGGTGTTACAAGTCTTTAATCCGTTTCAAGTTAATTTTTGTAAGTGGTGTGAGATAAGGGTCTAGTTTCATACTTTTACATGTGAATATCCAATTTTCCCAGCACCATTTTTTAGAGGGACAGTCTTTTCTCCACTGAGGATTCTTGGCTGTCTTTTCAAATATTGGTTGATCACATATGCATGGGTTTATTTATAGGTTCTCAAAACCCATGCTTTTTCAATTGCAAGGGCTTTGTAATATAGTTTGAAATCAGGAAGTAGAATGCCTCCAGCTTTACTCTTCTTTCTCAAGATTGCTTTTGCTATTTGGGGGTCTTTTGTGGTTCCATATGAATTTTAGATTTTTTTTTTCTGTTCTTGTAAAATATGCCACTGGAATCTTGACAGGGATTTCAATAAGTCTATAGATAGCTTTGGGTAGTATAGACATTTAAGAAATATTACTTCTTCCAATTCATGAACATGGGATACTTTTCCATTTATTTGTGTCTTCTTTGATTTTTTTATCAAGGTAATTTTCAGTATAAAGATCTTTCATCTAATTGGTTAAATTTATTCCTGAGTACTTTATTGTTTTTGATGCTTTTGTAAATGGGATCCTTTTTAAAATTTATTTTTTATGTAATTTATTGTTAGTGTATAGAAATGCTACTGATTTTTGTATGTTAATTTTGTATCCACCTAGTGTTAACACTTTACCCAGGCAAAAACTCTCAGGTGAGTATTGACCTAAGAAAAAAGACCCTACAGTTTAGTAAAGCTTACGAATCTTGAAAGCTATGAAATCAGAAAAGGAATAAATATTTTTAAAAGGATTTAATATGTATAAAGACCTTTACATACATAATCTCATTTAATCCTTTATACAGCCTTATATTATTGGTTTTAGTATCCCCATTTTACAGTCAAGGGAACTCAGGTTCAAAGGGGCTAAGCATATTGTAAAAAATATCACCCAGCTAATAAATGACAGAGGCAAGGCTCAAAACAAAATTCTTCTTTCTTAAGTGTGCTCCTAATGCTTTCCAGCAACCTATATTGTACTGGAGTATCAATTCTTCTATTTGTCACAAAAACTATTTCATATCTTCTCTGTTTAAAACTCTCACTGAAGATGTTGCCTCATATTTCTGTGACCCAGTTGTGACAGGGTTTCTCTCAGTCATCCTTTTTTTGACACGACGTCTGTGGCTCTCTCCCTCCTGGTAACCCATGTCCTCTGGCCTAGAGTAATCCACTAGGGTGAACCAGTGCTAGTTACTCCCCTAAATTCTTCCTTTCTCCCCTGTCTACTCCATATCAAACATTCACTGGAAGAATCTCAGAAAAGCCATATCATGTTGGAGGAACAGAAATCATTTTATGTGACTTAGTAAATGGACTAGCACACTCAGACCTTCTAAGAGAAGCTGTCTCAAGTGAGTGTTCTCTCTCTCTAGGTCTCTCTCTGTAGTTCCCATTAATCCCCATTTTCTTTCTTTCTTTCCCTTTCTCCTTTCTCTTTCCTTCCTTCCTTCCTTCCTTCCTTCCTGCCTTCCTCCCTCCCTCCCTCCCTCCCTCCCTCCCTTTCTTTCTTTCTTTCTTTTTGGCCAGTAACTATCGCTAACCTTGTTCACCATCCCCTTCCTTCCTAAGTGCTCACCTTCAAACTCTATTCTCCCTTCCTTCCTTCCTTCCTTCCCTCTTTCCCTCCCTCCCTCCCTCCCTCACTCTCTCAAATCCTACTCAGGTCCACACACTGTGCTTCAGAGAACTCTACCATAGAGGAGGCCATGTCAGTCCACCTCTTTCCCTCCCCTTTGCCTTATGTAACAAGACTGTTTCAGGCTTTGGCTGATGCTACTGATACTCCTAACCTACTCAGTTGTGCTGACTCTGATGATGGAGGGTACCCCTGAGTGAAGACCAGTGTGGGTATTCCACTTCCAGGTTATTCTTCCCTCTAACCACAGTGGCTGATTTTCTCATTGTTTATTTAAGAAACAAGTATATACCTTACCAAGGCAAGCTCAGTGAAGATACAGTCTAATTCATATGAACAGAGACATTTCTCTTGTTAGTATGGCTTTAACCTTGATCTCTGTAAGCCATAAACTCTAATATAATTGTGCTCTGGACCTGGTTCACATCACAAGGGCCACCATGATAAAAGCCATTTTCTTTGCCTGCCAAAAAGATGGTGCCATTTGTTAAATAGATTTCACAGGATTATTTTGGCTCTTTCTACCTTTGCTATCCATCACACATACCCCCAAAGGAAGTTTCTGTTCACCTGATGGGAAGGCTTATACCGTCCCGCTGGGGTGCCTGCAGGTATTCTCTTTATATGCCTCTTCTTCTGCTATAATGGAGAAATTTCTCTCCTACCAAAGAACAAGGCTTCTACCTATATTCTGGATTCCATCCTTTCATACCATCTTGGTGTCCTTCTTAATTTACCACCTCTCTTTCTCTTGCATTTTAGATTTCTTTCTTTCTGTTTCTTTTTAACTGAACCAGTCTCACTGGTATTCAAATATTATCTAGTGCTCCCTTATTATAATCTGTAATTATATAATTATTTCTTTGTTGTCTTACTCCTCTCTATTAGACTGTAAGCTGCATATGGGAAATGGCTATTTGTATTTAATTTCCAAGGCACCAAGCACAGTACTAGAAACATAGTAGGTTTTCAATAAATGTTTGTTATCTGACTAGTAGGCCCTAAATCCTATGTTGAAGAGTGATAGGCATAAGGAAATTGTGATATGTACCATTTGTTGACTCTTGGTCATCACCTGTTTCATTGCTTTTACTTAAAAAATAATAGAATTAAAAAAAATAATAGAATTTATTTTTTTAGAGTATTTTTAGCTTCACAGGATAATTGAACAGAAAGTACAAAGAGTTCCTACACAGCTCCTCTCTACCATAGGCAAAGACTCTACACATGCAAAGACTTTCCCACCATTAACATCCCATACCAGTGCACCAGTGTGGCACATTTATTATTAATCAATGAACATCAGTCACACATCATTATCGATCAAAGTCCATGGTTAACATTAGGGTTTACTTTTTATGTTATACATTCTATGAGTTTTGACAAATGTGTGATGACATGTATATCATGGTGACCATTATAGTACATTACAGAACAGTTTCACTGCCCTACATATTTTCTGTGCTCCACCTATTTATCCCTCTCTCCCACAAAACCCTTGTCAACCAGTGGTCTTTTTACTGTCTCTATAGTTTTGACTCTTCTAGTGTGTCAAATAATTGGATTTATACAGTATTTAGCTTCTTGAGACTGGTTTCTTTGACTTAGCAATATGCATTTATGGTTCCTACATGTTTTTTAGTGGCTTTGTAGTTTGTTTCTTTTTAGCACTTAATAATATTTCATTGTCTGGATGTACCACAGTGATTTATCCATTTACGTATTGAAGGACACCTTGGTTGCTTCCAAATTTTGGCAATTATGAATAAGGCTGCTGTAAACATTCATGTGCAGGTTTTTTTTTTTTTTTCATGTGCAGGTTTTTGTGTGTACATAAGTTTTCAGCTCATTTGAGTGAATATCAAGGAGAGCAATTGATGGTTTGCATGGTTAAAGTATGCTTGATTTTGTAAGAACTGCCAAACTGTCTTTCAAAGTGCCTGTGCCATTTTGTATTCCCACCAGCAATGAATGAGAGTTCCTCTTGCTCCACATCCTTGCCAGCATTTGGGTGTTGTCGGTGTTTTGGATTTTGGTTATTCTAATAGATGTGGAGTGATATGTCATTTTAATTTGCAAGTCCCGAATGACATATGACATTGAACTTCTTTTCATATGGTTATTTGATGTCTGTATGTCTTCTTTGGTGTGGTGTCTGTTCCAATCTTTTGCCCATATTTTAATCAGGTTGTTTGGTTTTTTTACTGTCAAAATTTTTAAACATCTTTATTGGAGTATAATTGCTTTACAATGGTGTGTTAGTTTCTGCTTTATAACAAAGTGAATCAGTAATACATATACATATGTTCCCATATCTCTTCCCTCTTGCGTCTCCCTCCCTCCCACCCTCCCTATCCCACCCCTCTAGGTGGTCACAAAGCCTGGAGCTGATCTCCCTGTGCTATGCAGCTGCTTCCCACTAGCTATCTATTTTACATTTGGTATTTACTGTTAAATTTTAAGAGTTCTTTGTATATTTTGGATAACAGTCCTTTACCAGATATGTCTTTTGCAAATATTTTCCTTCTGTGGCTTTTCTTCTCATTCTCTTGATCCTTTTACTTTCTACCTTCTTTTTGAAACTTTTTGGCACCTACTCTTTTCCTGTCATGGAGAAAAATTGTCTGAGTAATTCACACTAAGATGTAAGTGCCTCAATATTATTTATTCCTCATAAGAGGACTGCAGGGAAATGGTGAGGCTTAACATAAGGAAAGAACCTCTGATGATAGAATTTAAGGTGTGTTTAAGGCCTTATGATAGTGAAATGAGGTAGTTTTTGGAAGAGATTTTTTTTTTTCATTATCATTCTCCCCAACTATTGTTGACTATAGATACAGCCATGGGTGTGTTTACTCACAGAATTCCAATTTGCTACTGCTACTGGACATTTGAGACACTTTAAAGACAAATAAAAGGAAATATAACTTTTTACAACTGGTAGTAATCTCAAAGAGCTCACCTTTAAATCCTAGGTTCCTAAATGTAACTATATTCAAGAGGAAATTAAGTAACTCCATGACTGAGAGAATTGTATCTGTCAATTTTTTTGTTTGCAAATGAAACTCAGATCAAACTAGCTTAGGTAAAAAGGAAGTTTGTTGGCTCATGTAACTGTAAAGGGCAAAGGAAGAGCTGACCCCACATGCCATTCTATCACTCAGCTCTGCTACTGTTTATTGATTTCATTATCAGACAAGATGTCCCCAAATGGCAGAAAATACAGCTACTGTAAACCCAAGTTTATATCTGTACAGATCACAATCCAGAGGAGAGACTCCAAAGCTCTCTCTTATTTATTATGTAGTAAACTTCACTGAAAAGTATGATTAGACTTCTTGGATAATGTCTCCAATTGCTGTGGCCAAGGAGGTGGAGAACTTTGTTCAATTAGGAGTTTTGTGCCCATCTCTGTGGTCTGGGATATGTTAAGTTCAACTCTGCTTGAAGGACAAGAAATGGTTTCCCCCAGGTAATAGGGGTTTTATTGCTAGAAAAAAGGTGTGAGGAGCTTCAGTCAGCAAAAGCAACAGATGTTCAGTTTACATGTTCCTTATCTGGACTGTACATTACTCATTTCATTTCTTATCCCCATAGTGTTTATCAGAAACAGGTCAGCAACAGAACAGTTTGGATGACTCATTGGTCAGATGCTATAAGGTATTTTTCTCACTGAAATTAAAGATATACTTATTACTTTCATACTTTAGGAGTTTAGAAGACTCAACAAAGAATGAAGAAAGCATTAGTTTATATATTAAGTGGCTATTTTTAGCGTATAATATAGCTTTATTTGCTCTATTTTGTAATTCAACACAAGAGTAGAACAGAGAGATAAGAAATTAATTATTTTTAGTATGGTTGTGATAATTCTTATGTAGTTGGTTTTCTCTGCCTCATGGTAACCAAGCAACAGGAACTGCCACAGAATAAACCATGAAGACTAAATTTTTATTAAATCTTTATTTTTTAATTTAACTATTTTTAAATAAATTTATTTTTGGCTGCATTGGGTCTTTGTTGCTGCGCACCAGCTTTCTCTAGTTCCGGTGCGTGGGGGCTACTCTTAGTTGTGGTGCGCGGGCTTCTCATTGCAGTGGCTTCTCTTGTTGCGGAGCACGGGCTCTAGGCGTGTGGGTTTCAGTAGCTGTAGCACGTGGGCTCAGTAGTTGTGGCTCATGGGCTCTAGAGCACAGGCTCAGTAGTTGTGGTGTACGGGCTTAGTTGCTCCGTGGCATGTGGGATCTTCCCGGACCAGGGCTCGAACCTGTGTCCCCTGCATTGGCAGGCGGATTCTCAACCACTGCGCCACCAGGGAAGCCCTATTAAATCTTTAAAAACTACTTTCCCAGGGCTTCCCTGATGGCGCAGTGGTTGAGAGTCCGCCTACCGATGCAGGGGACACAGGTTCGTGCCCCGGTCCGGGAGGATCCCACATGCCGCGGAGCGGCTGGGCCTGTGGGCCATGGCCGCTGAGGCTGCGCGTCCGGAGCCTGTGCTCCGCAGTGGGAGAGGCTGTGGCAGTGAGAGGCCCGCGTACCGCACACACACACACACACAAAAAATTACTTTCCCGTAGTAAATATTTTCTATCTCATCCAAATGATTTTTTATCTAAGTCTTCAAACATGAACTAAACTTCAAATAAAATGATGAAATATATTTTATTTGGCTTTTATTTTATTTCGTTGTTATTTAGACATTTTCAGACAAACTTTTCTTTACCTGTTCTGTTTTTGCACTTTTTTTTTTGAAAAGTTGGGGAAGTAATTTCTTATGATACTGATTAAGTATAGCACTGACTGGAGCCAAAAATTCTGGCTTTGGATATTATTTTGTCAATTCCTAGTTTTGTGTCCTTGGGTAGATTAACCTCTGTGATCTCCAGTTTTACTTAAAATGAACATAATAAAAGAGTACCAACCTTATAAGACTATTGGGAGGATTCAGTGATATAATACCTGTGAACCACTTGGCATATGCCTTGGTACTTAATAAATATTTAGTCAATGTTAGTTTTTATTAGCTATATTAATACCTTTCTCTCAAGAGATGCAGAAAATTTCTGATTTCTGTGATTATTAATGTTCCCTCCCTCCATAAAGGGATCACATCCTGAGGTCTAGAGCTGTCCTTTAGGGCATCTGATTTCAGAGTGAAGGTGAATGTTTGACACTCAGTTCTTCTTCAAGAACACAGGGTATGGAATGAATGAATAATATTTATTAGATGTTCCAAAAGTCATTGGTGGGTATAATTCAGAATCATTTTGTACTTCAAAATATGTATTAAGGTTGGGTAAATGTATGCATTAGAGTAAAATTATGTGAAATTTTGATATGTTGCTATGGAATCCATTATAGTTTTATCTTTTTTCAATAGTTTTAATTCTATTTTCTTTGTGAATTAATTTATATTTTATACCAACTGATCAGGACAAGAATATACCAGTTCTTGTTTTAGCTTATAACTTTGATAGTTCAAAGGAGAGTTTCTGCCCATTAATTTGTTGGTGCATATGTAATACAACATGGATCAGAAACATACAAATTTAGAAATTTTTGTAATCCATTTGGAGTTTTGTTGAAACTTAACTTTGTATCACACTCTAAGCCAATCAGCAGTATAAACAAGATTGCAACATGTATACTTATTTTAAGAGAATATATTGTTTTCAGATATTTCAGAACATATATTTTATACAAATGAGTATATAATTTACAAGTGTAACTTCATATTGTCCTCAAAAATGCAAACATTTATTAAGTACTTTCTGTGTGTAATTAATTGCACAGTACCTTGTGATACTAAGGACTAAAGTACAAAACATTTGATGTTGAATAACATAATGGGCAATGGCCTCTGTAATATTTTTAAATTTTAAAGGCAGATTGTACATTCATATAGTTTAATGACCTTTGCTAAAAACAAAAATCATAATATTCAGGGACAATTCAATGATGATGAGACTAGGAGACTAGGAGCCACCAGACTTCTGTTTTTAAGAAGATGGTCTTCCAAAGGTCTATCTTGATTCTAAACTTTTAAGCAGTTTTCCCACCATATGATTTATTTTGTCTGGGATTTATTTTCCGATTGAATTTTGCTGAAAACAAACTGAATTTATAATCTAACAAATTTCAAGAACACTGACATTTTCTATTTTGAATTTCTTTCAAATTTGAATATATTATAAATTTACTCTTCTAATTTTTAGCTGGTTTGGACCAGTCTTATGCATGATTAGTCTGAATTCATGAAGGTTTATGATACAGCTTAAGTTTTTTCAGGTAGCTTTGTGGAAAGTTATTATCTTCTGTTTGAAAACATAAGCTGTGATATCAAGACATGAAATCTGACATTTACACATAACTGCTTCTGACATGGTTTTCACCATTGATTTTCTTTCTTCTCTTCCACTTGCTCTAGTTGTACTTTCTTCATTACAGATGCACAGAAGATAAATATTCTGTTTATCTTTTATGACACATTGTAAACAATGGTGCTGCCAAGAGTGAACTTAGAATGTAGGTACAAGGATGCTTCAGATGACAACCAATTCTTGATTTGAAATTAGAAATCCTACCTCAAGTAAAGCAAGGATTGAGATTTCGATTTGATATTATGTAGGGCAATTTTCTCTCTCTTTTTTTCCCTGGGAAAATTAATTAATATTCTTATTGAGATATAATTGATAGATAACTGTGAAAGTTTAAGGTGCACAATGTGTTGATTTAATACGTTTATATATTGCAGTATGATTAACACTGTAGCATTAGTTAACACCTCTGTCATGTTACATAATTATAATTCCTTTTTTGTGATGGAAAAATTAAGATTTAGTCTTAGCAACTTTGAAATTTATAATACAGTACTGTTGTCTATAATTACTATGCAGTGCATTAGATCCCCAGGATTTATTTATCTACTAGTTGTAAGTTTGTACCCTTAAACAATACCTCCCCAATTCCCCCACCCCTCAACCCCTAGAATGTGGTATATATACACATACACAATAGAATATTATTTAGCAATAAGAAAGAAGGAAATATGGCCATTTGCGACAAAATGGATGAACTCTGTGGATGTTATGCTGAGTGAGATAAGTCACACGGAGAAAGACAAATACTGTATAATACCACTTACATGTGGAATCTAAAAAAAGCCCTGCTCGTAAACACAGAGACTAGAATGATAGCAATTCTATTCTTTTTGTTCTTCTCCACAAAGGTTTCTTGATGTCAGAGGTTTCAAATTTACTGAAAAGCTGACCTTGGCTGATTTTTGTTTGTATTCTGTCCCCCAATACTCTTAGTATGCTGTCTTGAACATAACAGTGGTCAAAATTATTTCAAAGTGGACCGATATGGAATCACTATTTCAAACTACCAACCTAGTTACTTTGACTACCTTATAACCATAAGAGGGTACCAAGAGTATTTCTGACTATACCACATGGCAAAGGAAAACATCCTATGGGCATGGGGATAGTAGAAACTGTATATAAATTTGACAGCCATATGTCTAAGTACTACATGATTGCCAGTGCGTGAAATTTCTAAGAGTTTTAAGACTATAGGTACTATAGAATTTTATTTCTGCCAAAAGTTTTGAAAGAAGATAGAGTTTGTTTCAAGCAATTGCTTATGTTTTTTGTTTTGTTTTGTTTTTTGTGGTACGTGGGCCTCTCACTGCTGTGGCCTCTCCCGTTGCGGAGCACAGGCTCCGGACGCGCAGGCTCAGCGGCCATGGCTCACGGGCCCAGCCACTCCGCGGCATGTGGGATCTTCCCGGACCGGGGCACGAACCCGTGTCCCCTGCATCGGCAGGCGGACTCTCAACCATTGCACCACCAGGGAAGCCCTGCTTATGTTTCTAATGGAGGGAGGGTATGTGTGTGTAGAGTTTATAAAAGACAAATTGGGTTCTGTGTTTCTGTAGGGATACATTTCATAGATTAATGCTAAACTGGCAGTGTATTCTTTAGTGCCGATGGGCATTTTCAGTGTGAGACATTCAGTTCTTTGTGTTTTGAAGTTTGTGTAAGAATTCATTTTCTTCAGGCTTGCCTTCCTAGTGAATATTCATTTTTGTTAGCAAAAATTCATTTCGTATGCAATGTCTCTCTTAGTTATAATTTCCAGTAAGCAATTACCTGTTTGGATTTTGTTATTCTCACTATTTAGAAGGATATACGTATTCTTGAGGGAAATTAAGATGTTTTTCATTAGAATTGGAAGTAATTCTGCATACAGAAAAGTAGTTATGTCCTCAGTGAAGGTTTAAAGTTTTTATACAAATTCTCAACCTCCTCTAGAACTATGTGACATATGCAGCAGGGGTGCATGTACAGGGGAATATCTTCTATATCTCTGGATAGATTGCCACATAAGGGCCATAGTATGTCTTGTGAGTGCTTGTTTTTCTAGAAACATGTTAAACACTGTAATCATCTTATAGTGGAAAGACAGCAGGTCTTGGACTTGGGAAGAAGAGGTCCACCCTCCAACACTGGATTGTCTGGGTGATCCTTTATAATTGTATCTATTTTCCACTAAATTCTTGTAGTATTATGGTATTATCAACATTTGAAATATGATGCTATGCCATTATTATTATTGAAATACAGACTTCTTGCACAGATTTAAGTTTTTTCCCTCAAGATACTTCTTTTTAAAGAAAGTAACCTCAATCTTTCAACATTTTGTTAACCATCACCTAACTATCAAAGTTAAAAAAGAGATACTCATTAATTACCCATCCATAGTTGAGCCCCTTGGGCTACCTGATTCTCCTTTCTTTAAGGATCTTTTTACTTTTGCTTAAAAAAATTTTAAGTATATATAAATACACAATTTCTGCCACAAACCCAGAAAGTTTCACTAAGTTAGTTTTTCTACAATGAGCTATAGTTATCCTAGGGAAGCTGAAACATCCCATTATTCAGTCAGTATGTTAGAATGCCCCGAGAAACCGTTGCTTCAACCCTCCTCTCTCTCCTAGAGTCTGGGAAACTCATTCTATTGTGTAGCCAAACTGATAAGAGGTCACATGACCTTGACCTCAGAGAACTGAGTGGTGGGGGCTGGTGGTTTATCAGTTATGGAAGATCGCCCACTGTCACTTCCTTCTGTTTAGTGTCTTGGGCTACAGTTAAGATGGAGCCCAGGAACTACTCACTGTGGGGAGAAGCCAGCCCTGGAGTAATTCTCTATAGGTGTGTGTGCATGTCTTCGTGTATGTAGAGAGAGATGTCTTGGAAGAATGAATCTTGAGCTGTGCAAGTTAGAAAACTGCCATTTTGGAGGGTTGTAAGCAGGTCCCCTCAACTGTGGTCAAAACTACACTTTGTATCTATAGAAAACTTCCTTTTTATGAATTGGGCCATTGGGCCTATTTTATCCATGTAGATATTAGATAAATTTTCAGATAAGGCTAGAGAGTGGTCCAAGTGCTGATGCTTGAATCTGAGATGGTAAATAATCTAGTAATATTAATACAGATTATTATTAACAGAATTGGGGTGCTATAGAATTAGATAATTTGTTTTTATTACATATGCTGCCCTATGGCTGAAAATGCTGTTTGTTCTCAGGAGATCTTTTTGAAGGAGATCATGAGGCTTTACCAACCCTATGGGGGAAGATTGTGCAATGAGTTGAGTCTGGACTAGTGGTATTTCATCTAGAATAGTATTTAAGCCTGAACAATCTATGCTTTGAGAAAGTACTATAAAATATTGTCATGGCTCCTCTGGACCTTGGAGTTCAGGCTGCTCCTTATAGATAGAGGTAAGAGGATTCTCCAAATAATTGACGTCTCTGCCCAGTATACCTGATCTGGAATGGGTGGAGACCTTTTCTTTTCTCAGGGTGAAAGGAGAGTTAGGGTCCTGTGTCAAGGTGTGGGGATGAGTGAGGATTCTCAATAGTGTGGGTTATTCTGAACCTTCACCTCCACCAGGAGGAGTCCTGAGATAGACTAGTTAGTCATTCAAAAAATATATACCAGACATTATGCTAGGTGTAGATGAAATGTAGAGGCAGAAAAAGCAGAAATAGAAGCAGAAGAAAAAGAAGAAGACAGGGCAGGGAGAGAAGAAGGAGGAGGAGAGTGACAACAGAGGAAAAGGAGCACAAAACAGACACAGCGCCTCTTTACTAATCAAGTCATATGATTAAAATGTAACTTTGTAACTGTGGTCAAGTGCTATAATGGAAAGATATATGAAGCTATTAGAATGTATACTGTTAGTAATTTACCAAGTCCATTAGCCTTGAGGAGCTTTCTCTGAGAAAATGACAATTAAACTGAGAACTAAAGCATGAAAAAGAATTAACTAGATGAAACAGTGGGGCAAAAACATTGTAGGAAGAGAATTAAATAGTAAATGAAAAGGCCCTGTGGCAGGAAGGAGCATGAAGAATATGAAAGACTGAGCAAAGACCCAGCTGGCTGAAATGGAAAGAGAGGCTGGTATGTGTTGAGGCTGGGGAGGCACACAGGAGAGTTTATGGGCTTTTTAAGGAATTTTATCCTTGCCCTTAGAGTAATGGTAAGTCATAAGTTTTAAGAGAGATGAGGATGATCAGGTTTGGGTTTTGAAAAGATTACAGATTTCTATAGATTTTGCACTTGAGCTGACTGTATTAGAAGAGAGGAGGAGCCCGAATGTTAGTTATATTGGGGCATAGACCCACCTTAAGCACTCTGGACCAGCAGTTCATTTGTGGAGGAAGAAAGGGTTCCTTCAGGAGTTCTAGACCTTTCTGGTGGGGCACCTGGCAGAAGCATGGACATCTGCAGAATAAGGGCTCACATAAGTTGTCACCTGGCTCTTAAAAACAATGTGACTTCATATATGGAATCTAGAAAAACGGTACTGATGAACCTAGTGGCAAGGCAGGAATAAAGGCGCAGACGTAGAGAACGGACTTGAGGACACGGCAGTGGGGGGGCGGGGGCGGCACCAGGAAGCTGGGATGAAGTGAGAGAGTAGCACTGACATATATACACTACCAAATGTAAAATAGATAGCTAGTGGGAAGCAGCCACATAGCACAGGGAGATCAGCTCAGTGCTTTGTGACCACCTAGAGGGGTGGAATAGGGAGGGTGGGAGAGAGGCCCAAGAGGGAGAGGATATGGGGATATATGTATACTTATAGCTGATTCACTTTGTTGTACAGCAGAAACTAACACAACATTGTAAAGCAATTATACTCCAATAAAGATATTGAAAAACAAAAAAAAGAAAAAAGCAATGTGACTATTTAGCACTCATGGGCAGGTCAGAACTGGGGAATTATAGATATAGATATCTATCCATATATAAAAAACTAAATTGAGATCATACTGAAATAACAGTGAAATATTAAGTAGATCACGCCCTTTTATTATTTAATATAGAGAACTTTTCAATTTTATTAAATGTTGCTCTACATTTTAGGTTGTTTTATGTTGTACTAATGCATGGATTTACTATAATTTCTTTAATCATGGCTTGCCAGTGGATATTTGTGTTATTTCTTTTTATTGTTATATAAACTTAAAAATAATTGTTGTGTTGTACATCAATACAGTTATATCATTGCATATATGCTGGATATGTCCTTGAAATAAATTATTCTGGGAGTGGGAGAGGGAGATTCCTGAGAGTATGTGTTTTTCTATATAATGGCACAGGTTCACCTTGTTTTTCTCACGAATTTGATCTCTCATCTGCGTGTAAGAGGCCTTGCCAACAGTGAATAGTAGTGTTCTTTTCTTTTTTGCCAATTTGATAAGTAAAATTTGGATCTCATTTTAATTAGCATGTCATGAAATAAAAAAAATTAAATCTGGAAGAAACCCTAGAGAGTATCTAATTTAACCAACTCATTTTACAAAGCTTACAGAGGCTGTATCTTGGGTTGTGCCCAAGATCTCACAGCTAGTGAGCTGCAGAACAGGGATTATGATTCGGTTCTCTTGGATCTCAGCCCAGGGCTCTTCCCACTAAAACAAGCTCAGCAGGGGTCCTTGCTGCAGTTCTCTTTCTGGAGGCATTGGAGTACAAGACTCTTGGGGAAGAGAGTCGGGTTTTGTCCAAAGAAAGGCTATTAGCTGCTGATTGCAGCCTACAGAAGCAATTAGTGGACCCAGAATTCTGGACATGCTTCTGCCCAAGGGAAAAAAATGTGAGGATGCTATAGCCTCCAGGAGGATCTGGTTTTTCCCAATAACCGGAAACTCCTCGCGAGAGGACATTGAACTAAGGAAGACTTACTTGGATGATATTGTGCTCTGGCCAACCCTAGTATGAGTCTTACTGAGGCCAGCCCTTCTTGCCAGTGGGTCTTCAGATGGGGATAGAGGTGTTTAACCATCTTCTGGGTAGAAAGAATAACAATGGCTTATCAGGATATTGACAGGCTGGAGGCCTAAAAGTATGGGTGGAAATTTGAGTCATAGCCAAAGACTCCCAAGTTGTAGTCTAACCTCCAGTTTTAGTTTGTGAGGAATGCTGCTGGGAGAAATGGTTATGTCTTCAGTTTCCTCTTGCCCCTTTCAGTCCCTTTTGTGCACTGGCAGCAGGGTCCTCATCTTAAAGTCGTGTTTATATTTCATGCCCCATTTGCCTTACACCAAGTTCAAAGACAATTCTTTTTCTATACAATATAAAGTTTCATTACAACCAAAAGATGATGTAAATACAGGGATAGAGAATCATTTCATAGAATAGAACAGAGAGAAATAAAGATGGAAACCAGGTTAAAAATAAAAAACAACTAATAGCAGTGAATCTGATAAGTAATGAGGATTTCTTCTCTGACTGCAGAATAAAGCTAGAAACAGTTCTGGCATTGGATACTGTGGTCTGTTTTCAGCCTTCCTTTTTAGACTCATTCACCCAATCCTCCCTTCACAGACCTTTTGCTCTGGTTAGACTGATCTGCCATTGTCTTCGAATGCCTGGTTATTCCTGACTCTGGGACTTTGCCATTTTCCCTCACTGGAGCACTGCATCATCATCATCATCTTGAAATCTATCCATCATGCCAATCCTATTAACCACTGCCTGCACTTCTCTTTACTTTTTCTGAAATCACTCATTTAATATTTATATATTGAATTTCTGTTACCTTTTTTTTTTTTTTTTTTTTTTTTTG
>NW_020185336.1:12230907-12294214 GCF_003031525.2 Neophocaena asiaeorientalis asiaeorientalis | reverse complement strand
CATTTTTTAATAAGGCAAATCTAACTCCTCAGTTTCAGAAAAGATATTGGGAAAAATTACAAATGAGAATTATTTTGTATTTTTTTTTCCTTTTTTTTTTTTTTTTTTTTTTTTTGCGGTACGCGGGCCTCTCACTATTGTGGCCTCTCCTGCTGTGGAGCACAGGCTCCGGACGCGCAGGCTCAGCAGCCATGGCTCACGGGCCTAGCTGCTCCGCAGCACGTGGGATCTTCCCGGACCGGGGCACGAATCTGTGTCCCTTGCATCGGCAGGCAGACTCTCAACCACTGCGCCACCAGGGAAGCCCCTGACACTTATCTTTTAATGAACACATGTTTTGCCTGTAACTATAACATAAGCTACTTTGGTAAAGAAACTGTGTTGTGCTTGTGGTGGCTTCATAATGTGCCAGCTTGGCTCTTATGAACTACATTTCCCAGAATTCCCTTTCCTTCATGTGTCCAGTTAGAGTCGGACACAGAAAGATACTGGTATGAGATTTGGAGGGCAGAAATGAAGCAGCAGCTGTTTTGTAGCTCGCACAGTCTGTTGGTGATCTGCTGCCTCACTTGGTGGCTGTGAGATGCTGACTGGGCCTGCAGCTGCTCTACCATCTCTTGGTTCTCCTTCAGGTGTGTGTATTTGTGTTAACCCCATGATGAAGGACTCAGCTTTTGCAGGACACCCATACTGCTAAGGTCAGAGGCTGACACAGGTTTAAGTTCAGCATGTGCTGTAAGTTCCAGCTCTACATTGCTCTCCCCTACCATCCATCCATCTTTGCTTCCTGCCTGCCTGCCTATAAACGTCAAACTCCAGCATCAGATGTGAAAGTGACAGTCTTACAGATATTGTCCAGTCAGCCTCCACAGCTGTGTGAGGTCAAATCATTATAGCACCTTCCTTTTAGAGGAAAACTGGGGCACACGATTGGCTTTTCACACATACACCTAAACCAAACATATAAAACGTATTTCTAGGTGTGCACATAGAGCTTCCTAAAGCCAATTTTCTTTTCTTTACAATATAATATTTCAGTGCAGTAAATACGCAGTGATCATGGTGGATTTTAGAAATCAATACAGAGAAGAGGAAAGAGAAATTATTATAGAAATCAGGAAAAAAGAATCAGAATCGATGGTAATGGATATATCATGATGAACAAAAAGAACAAACTAAAGGAAATCATAATAAGCAACAACTGGAGTGGGAATACAATTAAAAATAAAACAGGAAGGCAGGTCAGTCCACATAAAGAAAATTAACAATTGGCAAGGACAGAGTTTCATGAACTCTCTCAGTTCCTGTTGTGTCTCCATAATTTTTTCACACAGCCTCTAGGCTCCAGGAAATACTTAGTAGTTCTTGTTAGGTGATTAGGTAACCAACTTAAAGAGTACTTATGTCCTAAAAACTTAGTGCTATTGGGACACTGCACCTCTTCTCGAAATGTGAGTCAGATTGGACACCTGTACTTAATTTTGTACCATGTGATACTTCCTTTTTATCACAGCTACTGTAAAGAGCCAGCTTCACGAAGATAAGACATTTTGGAAAGAAATGTAGTTATCTGATGTTGAAATTCTGAACTTCCTTGAGGTAGTAGATTTCGTGGTATATGATAGATGTTGCTATGCTTTCCTTGACAACTGAAAACATCTCATGGTGGCCCTGTGAGTTTGCTAAGACATTCTGAGGCACCTTGGCACACAGATTGGGAGACACAGGGCTAGGACTTTAAAAGAGTAATGGAAAGACTTATGGGGAAAAAAGGACATTTAATAGAAAGAATATTTTAAAAAATGAAAATGAAGACCCAAAACAAAATGTACTGATATTTTGACATTCATTCATTATTTATTCATTCAACAGATATTTATCGAGCACCCATCTTATGCCAGACATGTTATGCTAGGTACAGAGTATACAGTATGAAAGAGGTGAACACATTCTCTGCCCTCAAGTAGCTGTTAGTCTAGCACAGACAACAGGCATTAGAAAAAGGTGGAAATTATGATAGGAGATAAAGACAGAGCTAAGAAAGCATCTAGGAGTAAACTTCAATCTAGTCTGAAGACCACACCAGGCCTCATCCCTGAAATGTGTTCTGACTTGAGACATAAAGGACAACTAGACTTAGCCAGTAGGAAGAAACAGTAAGAAGGGTGTTCCAAGATGAGGAGTCAACATCCATGAAGGACTAGAGACTAGGAAAGATATGGCATGAAAGGCACAGAAAGAATTTCAGGATGCCTGAAGTATTAAAATTTAAGAAGATGGATTGTACAGGCTGAAGATGGGGAGACCGACACCAGAACTTGAAAGACCTGTAAGAAAGTTGAAAGGTTGGATAGTATGTGAATGGTGAAGGGAAGACTTGAAAGGTTTTCAGAAATAGAATGACATTAACAAATATATGACCCAAGAGGATCACTTGGGCTACAGGGTGGAGAATGGATAGCAGGAGAACAAGACTGAAGTAGATAGATGAGTTAGGAGGCTGTTGAAATAACCAGGTGTTAGATGAGGTGGTTGCAGGTGGGCAAAGTTTGGTGCCATTGCTCCAACCTTCTGAGAATGTGATATTGGGAGGGATCAAGAACACAGACAGAAGGACTAGTCTAAGATAGTTGTTCTTAAAACAAGCAAGCATCAGAGTCATCTGGAGGACTTGTTAAACCACAGATCATTGGACCCAGAGTTTCTAATTCAGTAGGTCTGAAGTGGGGTCAGAGAATTTGCATTTCTAGCAGCTTCCCTGATGTTGCTTATTTGGGAACTAAACTTTGAGAACCACTGCTCTAAAACATGTAATAACAAGAGGTAGGAAGGAAGAAGGGAAGGAGAAAAGATAAAGAGGACTACAGGCTGGACACTGAAGGAGCTTCATTCTATTTGACTTTTCTTACTTCAATGAAATTGGAAGAGGTCATCTGTTGAGAGCACACAGAGAGACAACAAAGCAACCTTTCTGCAGACAGTTATGGTTAGTGCTAAACAGGGCAGAGCCTTGATTAAGAGTGCATGATGGTATTTTGGGATAATGCTGAGCTTCCAGATGAGATTGATCATCTTAAATTTGTATGACACAAATCTACCAGTTTTTGTGATTTTATACAACAAAGCTTAATTGCCTATGTGCATCTACAGAGAAGGTAGACATTTGGGTTTCCCAAGGTTGGTGTTTTCCTGGCTTAGAATTTCAGAAGGATGGCAAAGTAAGGGAGATGATAGAGCCATTGAAATTTTGAGCCTTGACTCTAAGAAGTGGAAGGAAGGAGAAGAGAAAGATGCTGGCAAAGAAAATGTTGAGAAGCAGAGATCCTAACAAATTGAGCACACTGGTGTATTGGGGCTAAATAAACCAGCAAGCTAGAAGAGCAAGATATTTTAGTTAGAGAATAAAAGGTCTAAAATTATGATGTGAGGACCTTCACGATGACAGAGGAGTAAGATGTGGAGATCAACTTCCTCCCGACAAATACATCAAAAATACATCTGCACGTGGAACAGCTCCTACAGAACACCTACTGAACACTGGCAGAAGACGTCAGACTTCCCAAAAGGCAAGAAACTCCCCACGTACCTGAGTAGGGCAAAAGAAAAGAGAAAAAACAGAGACAAAAGAATAGGAATGGGACCTGTACCTCTGGGAGGGAGTTGTGAAGGAGGAAAGGTTTCCACACACTAGAAGCCCCTTCACGGGGACAGACTGCAGGTGGCAGAGGAGGAAGCTTCAGAGCCACGGAGGAGAGCACAGCAACAGGGGTGCGGAGGGCAAAGCGGAGAGATTCCCTCACAGAGGATTGGTGCCGACCAGCACTCAGCAGCCTGAGAGGCTTGTCTGCTCACCTGCCGGGGCGGGTGGGGGCTGGGAGCTGAGGCTCAGGCTTTGGAGGTCACACCCCAGGGAGAGGACTGGGGTTGGCTGTGTGAAGACAGCCTGAAGGGGACTAGTGCACCACAGGTAGCCTGCAGGGAGTCTGGGAAAAAGTCGGGAACTGCCTGAGAGTCAAGAGACCATTGTTTCGGGGTGTGTGAGGAGAGGGGATCCCTTCCCTGTCTGCCCACAGAAGGCAGAGCACCACCTAAATGAGCTCCAGAGACAGGTGTGAGCTGCGGCTATCAGCACAGAGACAGGCATGAAATGCTACAGCTGCTGCTGCAGCCACCAAGAAACCTGTGTGCAAGCACAGGTCACTGACCACACTTTCCCTCCCAGGAACCTCTGCAGCCCGCCATTGCCAGGGTCCTGTGATCCAGGGATAACTTCCCTGGAAGAACAAACAGTGCACCTCAGGCTGGCGCAATGACATGCTGGCTTCTGCTGCCGCAGGCTCACCCTGAATTCCATACCCCTCTCTCCCCCTGGCCTGAGTGAGCCAGAGCCCCCAAATCAGCTGCTCCTTTAACCCCCCAGCCATCTGCACGAAGAGGAGATGCCAGAGGGCGAGCTACATGCAGAGGTGGGGCCAGATCCAAAGCTGAATCCCAGGAGCTGTGCGAACAAAGAAGAGAAAGGGAAATTTCTCCCAGCAGCCTCAAGAGCAGTGGATTAAATCTCCATAATCAACTTGAGATACCCTGCATCTGTGGAATACCTGAATAGACAACTAATCATCCCAAAATTGAGGCAGTGGACTTTGGGAGCAACTGTAGTCTTGGGGTTTGCTTTTAGCATCTAATTTGTTTCTGGTTTTATGTTTATCTTAGTTTAGTATTTAGAGTTTATTATCATTGATAGATTTGTTTATTGACTTGGTTGCTCTCTTCCTCCTTTTTTTATATATATAGATATATATTTTTTCCTTTTTCTCTTTTTGTGAGTGTGTATGTGTATGCTTCTTTGTGTGATTTTGTCTGTATAGCTTTGCTTTTAACATTTGTCCTAGGGTTCTGTCTTTCTATTTTTAGTATAGTTTTTAGTGCTTGTTATAATTGGTGGATTTGTTTATTGGTTTGGTTGCCTCTTTTTTTTTCTAATTACTTTTTAATTTTAATATTTTTTTAATTTCTTATTTTAATAACTTTATTTTATTATTTCTTTTTTTTTTGTTTTTTTTTCTTCCTTTTCTTCTGAGCCGTGTGGCTGACAGGGTCTCAATGCTCTGGCTGGGTGTCAGGCCTGAGCCTCTGAGATGGGAGAGCCAAATTCAGGACATTGGTCCAGAACAGACTTCCCGGCCTCACGTAATATCAGTTGACGAGAGCTCTCCTAGAGATCTCCGTCTCCATGCTAAGACCCAGCTCCACTCAACAACCAGCAAGCTCCAGTGCTGGACACCCCATGCCAAACAACTAGGAGGACAGGAACACAACTCCACCCATTAGTAGAGAGGCTGCCTAAAATCATAAAAAGTTCACAGACACCCCAAAACACACCACAGGATGTGGTCCTGCCCACCAGAAAGAAGAGATCCAGCCTCATCCACGAGAACACATCCACGAGGCACCAGTCCCCTCCACCAGGAAGCCTACACAACCCACTGAACCAACCTTACCCACTGGGAGCAGACACCAAAAAGAACAGGAACTATGAAACTGCAGCCTGATAAAAGGAGACCCCAAGCATAGTAAGTTAAGCAAAATGAGAACACAGAGAAATACACAGCAGATGAAGGAGCAAGGTAAAAAGCCACCAGACCAAACAAATGAAGAGGAAATAGGTAGTCTACCTGAAAAATAATTCAGAGTAATGATAGTAAAAACGATCCAAAATCTTGGAAATAGAATGGAGAAAAATATAAGAAACGTTTCACAAGGACCTAGAAGAACTAAAGAGCAAACAAACAATGATGAACAACACAATAAATGAAATTAAAAATTCTCTAGATGGAATCAATAGCAGAATAACTGAGGCATAAGAACGGATAAGTGACCTGTAAGATAAAATAGTGGAAATAACTACCGCAGAGCAGAATAAAGAATGAAAAGAATTTAGAACAATCTCAGAGACGTCTGGGACAATATTGAATGCACCAGCATTGGAATTATAGGGGTTCCAGAAGAAGAAGAGAAAAAGAAAGGGACTGAGAAGATATTTGAAGAGATTATAGTTGAAAACCTTCCTAACATGGGAAAGGAAACAGTCAAGTCCAGGAAGCAGAGAGAATCCCATACAGGATAAAATCAAGGAGAAACATTCCAAGACACATATTAATCAAACTATGAAAAATTAAATACAAAGAAAAAAAATTAAAAGCAGCAAGGGAAAAGCAACAAATAACATACAAGGGAATCCCCATAAGGTTAACAGCTAATCTTTCAGCAGAAATTCTGCAAGCCAGAAGGGTGTGGCAGGACATATTTAAAGTGATGAAAGGGGAAAATCTACAACCAAGATTACTCTACCCAGCAAGGGTCTCATTCAGATTAGACAGAGAAATTAAAATCTTTACAGACAAGAAAATGCTAAGAGAATTTAGCACCACCAAACCAGCTTTACAGCAAATGCTAAAACAACTTCTCTAGACAGGGAATACAAAAGAAGGAAAAAACCTACAATAACAAACTCAAAACAATTTTAAAAAATGGTATTAGGGACATACATATCAATAATTACCTTAAATGTAAATGGATTAAATGTTCCAACCAAAAGACATAGACTGGCTGAATGGATACAAAAACAAGACCCATATATATGCTGTCTACAAGAGACCCACTTCAGACCTAGGGACACATACAGACTGAAAGAGAGGGAATGGAAAAAGATATTCCTTGCAAATCGAAATCAAAAGAAAGCTGGAGTAACAGTTCTCATATCAGACAAAATAGACTTTAAAATAAAGACTATTACAAGAGACAAAGAAGGACACTACATAATGATCAAGGGATCAATCCAAGAAGAAGACATAACAATTGTAAATATTTACGCACGCAACATAGGAGCACCTCAATACATAAGGCAAATGCTAACAGCTATAAAACGGGATATCAACAGTACACAATAATATTAGGGGCTTTCACACCCCAGTTTCACCAAGGGACAGGTCATCCAAAATGAAAATAAATAAGGAAACACAAGCTTTAAATGACACATTAAACGAGATGGAATTGATACTTATAGGACATCCCATCCAAAAACAACAGAATACACTTTCTTCTCAAGTGCTCATGGAACATTCTGCAGGATAGATCATATCTTGAATCACAAATCAAGCCTTGGTAAATTTAAGAAATTTGAAATGATACCAACTATCTTTTCCAAAAACAACGCTATGAGACTAGATATCAATTACAGGAAAAATACTGTAAAAAATACAAACACATGGAGGTTAAACAATATACTACGAAATAACCAAGAGATCACTGAAGAAATCAAAAAAAACCTCGAAACAAATGACAGTGAAAACATGACAATGCAAAACCTGTAGGATGCAGCAAAAGCAGTTCTAAGAGGGAAGTTTAGAGCAATACAATCCTACCTCGAGAAACAGGAAACATCTCAAACAACGTCATGAGAGGTTACTATAAGCAACTCTATGCCAATAAAATGGACAACCTGGAAGAAATGGACAAATTCTTAGAAAACCACAACCTTACGAGACTGAACCAAGAAGAAATAGAAAATATAAACATGCCAGTCACAAGCACTGAAATTGAGACTGTGATTAAAAATCTTCCAGCAAACAAAAGCCTGACCAGAAGGCTTCACAGGCGAATTGTATCAAACATTTAGAGAAGAGCTAATACCTGTCCTTCTCAAAGCCTTCCAAAATATAGCAGACGAGGAACACTCCCAAACTCATTCTATGAGGCCACCATCACCCTGATACCAAAACCTGACAAAGATGTCACAAAAAAGAAAACTACAGGCCAATATCTGTGATGAACATAGATGCAAAAATCCTCAACAAAATACTAGCAAACAGAATCCAACAGCACATTAAAAGGATCATACACCATGATCAAGTGCGGTTTATCCCAGGAATGCAAGGATTCTTCAATATACGCAAATCAATTAATGTGATACATCATATTAACAAATTGAAGGATAAAAACCATCTGAAAATCTCAGTAGATGCAGAAAAATCTTTCCACAAAATTCAACACCCATTTATGATAAAAATCCTCCAGAAAGTAGGCATAGAGAGAACTTACCTCAACATAATAAAGGCCATATATGACAAATCCACAGCCAGCATCGTTCTCAATGGTGAAAAACTGAAACCATTTCCACTAAGATCAGGAACAAGACAAGGTTACCCACTCTTACCACTGTTGTTCAACATAGTTTGGAAGTTTTAGCCACAGCAATCAGAGAAGAAAAAGAAATAAAAGGAATCCAAATCGGAATAGAAGAAGTAAAGCTGTCACTGTTTGCAGATGACACGATACTATACATAGAGAATCCTAACGATGCTACCAGAAAACTACTATCGCTAATCAATGAATTTGGTAAAGTAGCAGGATACAAAATTAATGCACATAAATCTCTTGCAATCCTATAGACTAATGATGAAAAATCTGAAAGAGAAATTAAGGAAACACTCCCATTTTCCACTGCAACAAAAAGAATAAAATACCTAGGAATAAACTTACCTAAAGAGACAAAAGACCTGTATGCAGAAAACTGTCACACTGATGAAGGAAATTAAAGATGATACAAAGAGATGGATAGATATACCATGTTCTTGGATTGGATGAATCAACATTATGAAAATGACTATACTACTGAAAGCAATCTACTGATTCAGTGTAATCCCTATCAATCTACCAATGGAATTTTTCACAGAAGTAGAACAAAAAATTTCACGATGTGTATGGATACACAAAAGACCCCATATAGCCAAAACAATCTTGAGAAAGAAAAACGGAGCTGAAGGATTCAGGTGAAGTTAGCAGAAGGAAAGAAATCATAAAGATCAGATCAGATACAAATGAAAAAGAAATGAAAGAAACAATAGCAAAGATTAATAAATCTAAAAGCTGGTTCTTTGAGAAGATAAATAAAACTGATAAACCATTAGCCAGACTCATCAAGAAAAGAAGGGAGAAGACTCATATCAATAGGATTAGAAATGAAAAAGAAGTAACAACTGACACTGCAGAAATACAAATGATCATGAGAGGTTACTATAAGCAACTCTATGCTAATAAAATGGACAACCTGGAAGAAATGGACAAATTCTTAGAAAACCACAACCTTACGAGACTGAACCAAGAAGAAATAGAAAATATAAACATGCCAGTCACAAGCACTGAAATTGAGACTGTGATTAAAAATCTTCCAGCAAACAAAAGCCTGACCAGAAGGCTTCACAGGCGAATTGTATCAAACATTTAGAGAAGAGCTAATACCTGTCCTTCTCAAAGCCTTCCAAAATATAGCAGACGAGGAACACTCCCAAACTCATTCTATGAGGCCACCATCACCCTGATACCAAAACCTGACAAAGATGTCACAAAAAAGAAAACTACAGGCCAATATCTGTGATGAACATAGATGCAAAACTCCTCAACAAAACACCAGCAAACAGAATCCAACAGCACATTAAAAGGATCATACACCATGATCAAGTGCGGTTTATCCCAGGAATGCAAGGATTCTTCAATATACGCAAATCAATTAATGTGATACACCATATTAACAAATTGAAGGATAAAAACCATCTGAAAATCTCAGTAGATGCAGAAAAATCTTTCCACAAAATTCAACACCCATTTATGATAAAAATCCTCCAGAAAGTAGGCATAGAGAGAACTTACCTCAACATAATAAAGGCCATATATGACAAATCCACAGCCAGCATCGTTCTCAATGGTGAAAAACTGAAACCATTTCCACTAAGATCAGGAACAAGACAAGGTTACCCACTCTTACCACTGTTGTTCAACATAGTTTGGAAGTTTTAGCCACAGCAATCAGAGAAGAAAAAGAAATAAAAGGAATCCAAATCGGAATAGAAGAAGTAAAGCTGTCACTGTTTGCAGATGACATCTTGCATTCCTATAGACTAATGATGAAAAATCTGAAAGAGAAATTAAGGAAACACTCCCATTTTCCACTGCAACAAAAAGAATAAAATACCTAGGAATAAACTTACCTAAAGAGACAAAAGACCTGTATGCAGAAAACTGTCACACTGATGAAGGAAATTAAAGATGATACAAAGAGATGGATAGATATACCATGTTCTTGGATTGGATGAATCAACATTATGAAAATGACTATACTACTGAAAGCAATCTACTGATTCAGTGTAATCCCTATCAATCTACCAATGGAATTTTTCACAGAAGTAGAACAAAAAATTTCACGATGTGTATGGATACACAAAAGACCCCATATAGCCAAAACAATCTTGAGAAAGAAAAACGGAGCTGAAGGATTCAGGCTCCCTGACTTCAGACTATACTGCAAAGCTACAGTAATGAAGACAGTATGATACTGGCACAAAAAGAGAAATATAGATGGATGGAACAGGATAGATAGCCCAGAGGTAAACTCGAACACCTATGGTCTACTAATCCATGACAAAGGAGGCAAGGATATACAATGGAGAAATGACAGTCTCTTCAATAAGTGATGCTGGGGAAACTGGACAGCTACATGTAAAAGAATGTAATTAGAACACTCCCTAACACCATACACAAAAATAAACTCCAAATGGATTAAAGACCTAAATGTAAGACCAGACATTATAAAACTCTTATAGGAAAACATAGGCAGAACATTCTATGACATAAATCACAGCAAGATCCTTTTTGACCCACCTCTTAGAGAAAGGGAAATAAAAATAAACAAATGGGACCTAATGAAACTTAAAATCTTTTGCACAACAAAGGAAACCATAAACAAGATGAAAAGAACCCTCAGAATGGGAGAAAATATTTGCAAGCAAAGCAACTGACAAAGGATTAATCTCCAAAATATACAAGCAGCTCATGCAGCTCAATATCAAAAAAAAAACCTAATCCAAAAATGCGCAGAAGACCTAAACAGACATTTCTCCAAAGAAGATATACAGATTGCCTACAAACTCATGAAAGGATGCTCAGCATTACTAATCATTAGAGAAATGCAAATCAAAAGTACAATGAGGTATCACCTCACAGTGGTCAGAATGGCCATCATCAAAAAGTCTACAAACAATAAATGCTGGAGAGGGTGTGGAGAAAAGGGAACACTCTTGCAGTGTTGGTGGGAATGTAAATTGATACAGCTACTATGGAGAACAGTATGGAGGTTCCTTAAAAAACTAAAAATAGGTGTACTATATGACCCAGCAATCCCGCCACTGGGTATATATCCTGAGAAAACCATAATTCAAAAGGAGACATGTACCACAGTGTTCATTGCAGCACTATTTATCATAGCCAGGACATGGAGGTAACCTAAGTGTGCATTGACAGATGAATTGATAAAGAAGATGTGGCACATATATACAATGGAATATTTGTCAGACATAAAAGGAAATGAAATGAGTTATTTGTAGTGAGGTGGATGGACCTAGAGTCTCTCATACAGAGTGACGTCAGTCAGAAAGAGAAAAAAACAATATTGTATGCTAACACGTATATATGGAATCTAAAAAAAAAAAATAAAAGTGTTCTGAAAAACCTAAGGGCAGGACAGGAATAAAGATCCAGACGTGGAGAGTGGACTTGAGGACATGGGGATTGGGAGAGGTTGGCTGCGACAAAGTGAGACAGTGTCATGGACATATATACACTAGCAAACCTATAATAGATAGCTAGTGGCAAGCAGCCATATAGCACAGGGAGATCAGCTCGGTGCTTTGTGACCACCTATAGGGGTGGGATAGGGAGGGTGGGAGGGAGACACAAGAGTAAGGGGATTTTGGGATATGTGTATGCATACAGTTGATTCACTTCGTTAAACAGCAGAAGGTATCGTATCATTGTAGAGCAATTATACTCCAATAAAGATGTTGAAAAAAATAAAATTATGATGTGAAGGATAGAACAACTCATCATGGATGATGAATGTCAATGTTGCCATGGGAGTAGATGACTGAAGTGAGTGAAAGAGAAGGTCATTGGAGATGTGGAGTTAGAGTACTGAGATTTCAGAGAATTGTTCTCTCTGTGGACATGGAAGAAAACTAGGATGGTAGAAGAAATTAAGATGATGTGTCAAAGTCTTCAATAAATGAGGGAGACTAGCCAGGCACTTGTCCTCATTGATAAACAGGAGTGTAGGATAATACAGCCCATGACATGAGTGAGCCTCAAAGGAGAAAAGGCTTACAGAAGAGAGTTAGGAGTTATATGGTGCTGGAGTAGCAGTGAGGAGCAGGGAGTGCCCTGATTCAGACCCCAAAATGAGTGGGGTGTTGGAAAATGAATAGCCTTCCCTTGAAAGACCTACAGGGAGAGTTGAGGTCTTCAGGGGAGAGCTGATTTTGTCTTATGCAAACAAGGCAACATGTAGTAAAAAAGTTGAGGTTGTGGGGAAGTTTGTTAATAATTAAATATGAGTTTTAGAGGACACAGTGGAAACAATTTATGGAATAGAAGCAGCATATTAGAGAAGATTGTTGGTATGGAATCAATAAGCTTGTTATTGCCTCACTTCTTAATTTATAGTTTGCTGAAGATTAGTGAAATTAATTCATACATTTGCTGAGATTGTCAATTAAGTTAGGAAAGTCATTCACATGCTCCTTGAATTCCAGCAGGCTTGGTCATGTTAATGGCACAGGGAAAAGTCAGAAAATATATATGTAATTAAAATATTGATAATATAAAAGCAGGAACTGAGTTTGTACTATGTTATGCACTTTAAGAATTACATTTATAAACCATATAAAAATCAATTCAGAAATTTGGAGATCAAAGTCACCTACATATGACTGACTAAAAGGTTAACGTGATTAAAATTTATTATGCTCGTTGTTCTTGCTGCCATTTAATACCAAATGGTAGATGGCTTTTATTCAAAAGGAAGCGATTATACTGAATTTATTATGTTGCTAGACTAGGTATTTTAAACTACATTTTAGAACATTTTAGGTCTGAGTCTTATAGGATAAAATAACCTTATGTATATTTAAAAAAATTTAAAATCCGGCTCACATTTGTAAGATTATATTATGGTGTATATGAGATTTGCAGCTCCAGCTCTTCCAGAAAACGGTCTTCTGAGATTATATGGAATGATTCCTCATGGAAGGGACTGAATGCAAATTTTATTTCATATACAAATAGCTCAGCTATGGACTGGAGATGGATTGGTTTCCCTGTCTAAAGAGAAAGGGGAGGTAATGTGCTGGTTTTGAAGATTTCTTCCTTCTTGTCCCTTCCTTCCCCAGCTTGGCTCTCTCTCTTCATTTGATAGGGAAGATTCCTTCCCTCCCCGCAGCCCCACCCCAGGCCCCTCCACCCATGCTTTTCCTGGGCTTCCATCCTGGGGTAAAACAATGGGAAGCACTGGCAGGAGATTGGGGCCCTGGAGGAAGAGAGATGCCTGAGTATTTCCCTCCCTCTTTCTCTACCTTGGTGGCATTTCTGGTACTGCTTGTTTCTTCTCGGACTCCACAACTCCTGGGCAGCACCACCATGAGTCTACCTTCTGCCAGGACAGCTCAGACCCTAGGTTTCAGTAATCCATACCTCTGCCTATTTTCTCTAGCTCTTGGGTAGTCACAGCTTCTGCTGTTTGTGGTTACAGCCTCTGGTTGCCTCTCTGATCCCTCTTGCCATCCTCATTCCTGTATTAAATTACCTTTGTTTTAAATACTTAGAAAGGTTTCTGTTTTCCTGATTGGACTTTGACTGACATAAATTTCTAACTGATAAAGTTGTGGTAAGACTCTATAAGTATAAATCAAGAAAATAGGGCAATGACTGATAGGTTCTTAAATTTTTGAGTGGGAAAAGCAACTTTACAAAGCAGTTATGCATCATTTTTCTGAATTGTACAAAAAGGCACAGGTACCTCACAAACAATGTGTAGTCACATTAAATAACTGTGATCACTTTCCCAACTCCTGATAAGTCATGTTGTTAGGAAAGAATTTTGAAAAGAATGGAGCCAAAGATATGGTGATTCGAATCATTTTGATACTAGTTTGAGGAAAATACCAATCATCAGAATAATTCCCAACTCTGCCACAGTTATAAGGAGCTGAAGTACTAGGCATTTGCATTTTATGCAAAGGATACTTTTCTGACCACCATCTTTAATTCAAAACGCATATAATTCAAGGCTAAATTTTCCATAAGCCTGAATAAATCTACAACTTGTTTTACTAGTACATGGTGTCATGGCATTTGATTGTCCTCCTTCGTGGTCTTTTATCACGTCTTCTTTTCACAGTTATTGATTTGGGCTTTTTCCTGAACTATAACTAACGCTACCACTTGATCAATAATATACAGCATATTTCACATATAAGGAAAAAATTAAAGTATGATAATAGTGAATGAAAATTTCTTGTGCAATACTGATGAAGTAAACAAAAACAAGACTGTGCTATGGAAGAAATTGGGTGGGTATTTATAGTTTATATGAAAAGGTCATCTATTTGGCAAGGGCATACACATAATTTATAATAAAGTTGGCCTGCCAGCTCTGAAATCATAAAATTCTTTGTGAGCTTTTACAAATTGGGGAGGTCTAAACAATTTTCTTTTTCAAATTTTATACCTGAGATGAGACTTTAGTAGCATGTTATTTTACATCATATCAAATTTGTGTAGTTCAACATAAAATGAGAACTCAAGTCACAGCAAAAAGTTTCAGTGCCTTACTAATCTGAAGTCAAGGGGCATATATGTTCTCAAAGGGTTTTTTTTTTAATTACTATGTAATATTTCAAGGAAAGTTTTAAAAAATTCTTCCATTCAAGTTTTGAATAAAAATGGGATTTAATTAAACAGTATTTGGTGACTGTGATACCAGTGTGAGTATCATAAAAATACACACACCTGGGCTTCCCTGGTGGCACAGTGGTTGAGAGTCCGCCTGCCGATGCAGGGGACACAGGTTAGTGTCCCGGGCCGGGAAGATCCCACATGCCGTGGAGCGGCTAGGTTCGTGAGCCATGGCCGCTGAGCCTGTGCGTCTGGAGCCTGTGCGTCTGGAGCCTGTGCGTCTGGAGCCTGTGCTCCGCAACGGGGGAGGCCACAACAGTGAGAGGCCCGCGTACCGCTTAAAAAAAAAAAAAAAACACCTTTGAATTTTGCATTAACTTACTATCCTTTTAAGTTTAATAATTAGGAATAGTGTTGAAATATTAATTGAAATGTTCTTCGTGTCTGGTAATTCCTCTTTACCCTGCAGCCTGTTTCCTATTAAAGCTTAAACAGAAGACTCAGGTACCATTGCCTGAGGGAAAGAGGAATAGAAAAATCAGTTAATTTTTGGCTTTTAGTTTTAAGAATAGGCTTATAAATGCAGGGGAGAAGCAGCAATTTTGAAAGAAAAAATGTTTTTGAGTTTGAAGAATCTGGGCATTTGTATTGGCTTAAAAAGCCAAGACGTTAACGAGCTTGAGCATGCAGTTATGCCATGAACAACAGATATGAAAAATACTGGCGAAGACAGTTTTTCTTCTCCCTGACTAGGTAAAATCTCAGGAGCTAAGAGGAGAGGGGAGTCTAAAGGAAGGAAGAAAGTGAGTTCTATGTATGTCTCCGATAAGTGGGCTGTACTCTGGTCCCTGAGGTTGGAAGAGAGGGAGTAGAAATTAAATCCCCTAGAGGGGTTTTGGTATTCAAGACCGGTGGCAATTGAAGCCTTACTTCAGGGTTGAAGCCCAGGGAGGCAGCCAGCTATGAAGGGAAGCACTCCTGATTTCCTAAGAACTCAGGGCATGTGGAATAGAATACCTACGTGGGGACTTCCCTGGTGGCGCAGTGGTTAAGAATCTGCCTGTCAATTCAGGGGACACGGGTTCATGCCCTGGTCCGGGAAGATCCCACATGCCGCGGAGCAACTAAGCCCGTGCGCCACAACTTCTGAGCCTGCACTCTAGAGCCCGCAAGCCACAACTACTGAGCCAGCGTGCCACAACTACTGAAGCCCGCACGCCTAGAGCCCATGCTTCACAATAAGAGAAGCCACCACAATAAGAAGCCCGCGCACTGCAACAAAGAGTGGACCCCGCTCACCACAGCTAGAGAAAGCCTGCATGCAGCAACAAAGACCCAATGCAGACAAAAATAAATAAATTTGTATATATATTTAAAAAAAGAGAATATGTGGCATGTCTAGGCAGAGAGGACTTCAGACAGCCTTAGAAAGCTCTCTGCTGTTCTCAAGTGGCATGGAGGAGTGGCCACATCTTACTGTGCAACCCAGAATGAGGCCTGGGACTAACTGAGAAAAATCTGGCACTGTAGAGATCTTGCGGATAGTTTAAGGAAGATGTAGGCCATGTTTGGACCTCATGTCTGGACATGCAATAGTCACCTCAGTGTCTTATGTGGTTTTCAAAAATTTTGGCCCATGACCTACTATAGGAAAGACATTTTACATTATGGGCCAGGACCACAAAACATTCATAAAACAATATTTTTATTTGTAGTGCTGGCTTATGTTTTCTTTTCTTTCCTATTTTCTTCTTTCTTGTAAGAGCGTTGGTGTGATCTACTGAATTGATGTCATAGATTGAAACCCATAGTTTGAAAAACATTCTTTAGTGGATGCCAGTGGCTAGTCTTCCTGGCAGTCTAACTCCTCCCCACCCATGAGTTGTAAACAAAGGGGAGGGAGACCTCCAAATTGACTGAGATTGGGGCCAAATGTGATTAGGTAACATTATAAAAATGTAATCATATTTCATGTACTCTTGGGTACATTGAAAAAAATTTGCATTCATTACAATACTCAGTGCTTATACTTAGTAAAGAAGTACATTTGAAAATCAAAATTGAGTGGAGAAGAATGTAATATCTTGCTTTTTATAAATTGCTCACAAGATTTTGAACTATTTGGTATAATTAGTGCAATACAGCCCACCTAATGGTAGCTTCCTGATCCGTGGGGGAAATACATGGTTGAAAATAACCTCTTGGAGTATCAACATTGCCAACTCAAAGCTATCATAGAATGATGAGCATTTCTCCAAGAAAGAGTTGGTAATTTTCTAAAATTCTTTCAAATCAGAGGGAAATATTTTTTCTTATGCATGTTGAAGGTAAGAGTAGAGAGAGGACACTTTGCCAGTATTGGAGTAAGGACCTGGAATAGATTCACCTGTACTGTAGTCCTTAGAGTTCTATATCATGTTAATTGTGCTTTCCTTTTAATGTATTTGCACTCTTCCCTTATATTTATGGCATTCTTATCTGTCACTCTCAGTGATAATAATCCCTTGGGAGAAACTGAGTCAAATTCTGCCAACAAAATTAGGTTGTTGGCATTCTATAACATTAAATCACTTCATCTTGTTGGCTTATAACCTAAAAAAATCGTGGTAGGCCCAGAAACAAGTTTCTTGAGGACCCAGAAATGCTGATCTAGGACAATAAGGCAAATGGGGAGAGAATTCTCGATTTCTGTCTTAGTCCATTCAGGCTGCTATACAAAAATACCATAGACTGGGTGACATATAAGCAACAGAAATTTATTTCTTACACTTTGGGAGTCTGGGAAGTCCAAGATCATGGTGCCAGCAGATTCAGTGTCTGGTGAGAACCTGCTTCTGGATTCATAGAAGACCATCTTTTTGCTGTGTTCTCACAAGGCAGAAGGGGGAAGGGAGCTCTGAAGTTTCTTTTATAAGGGCTCCACCCTCATGACCTTATCTGCATCTAATGGCCATCATATTGAGTGTTAGGATTTAATGTATAAATCTGTGGGCAACACACGCATTCAGTCTATAGCAATTTGTTAGTCAGCGAAGGTTATCATGTTGACACATCATTGGGAACAGTATGACCTAACCTGTAATGGCAAGGAAGTGACAGAGACACAGACTGATGGCAAGGTTGCATTTGAGCGCAAACCTCAGGCAGCCCATGAGGTCTAGGATAGAGGCCTTTAGTTTGACTCAGACTCATTCTACAACTCTTGAGTCTTACTGTAGACCTGGAAGGAGCAAGATCTTTGATGAAAAGACAATGAAATAGAAAAATTACATGTTTCCTGAGAAAACTTTTACTCTGTCCCTGTATTCCTTGTCATGTATATTTGGTTAGAAAGCCTTTACTTTTTAAAGTAAAGTATGTTACAGCTTTATAGAGTATCTTGTTCTAACCAGGAAGTCACAAACTAAATCCCTCTAGGGACCAAATAGAAAGCAAATAAATGGAGAAACCTGGTGTAAGAGAGAATAGTGGTGATTATGGAAAATTGGAAAAATCTATGCTCTATTTGAAAACAACCAAACACCTTTAAAAATATCAATGTGTAGGGCTAAAAGGATGGTCTGTCACTGGATTCAGCTCTGTTCTACCAGTTTGCCTTCAATCAAGAAACAAAGAATTCAGTTCATCTCAGAGGAGTACAATGAGATTACAAATAAAGGTCAGAGTGAATACAGATCTGACCACTCCAACTTCTGGTGGACCAGACTTAAAGCAGACATTGACTCAGGGCAAGGAAGGGGGAAATTACTTACGGTAGGGGTGGAGGCGAGTAACATGGGTGGGGGTGGAGGCAAGTTATATCAGCTTCACCTGGAAGCTTTTTCAGAATACACACATCCATTCATTTCTCCTCCCACCCCTAGATTTTGATATGAACCACCCCAACCAAAGCCAGGTCCTGCAAATAAGCATTATTACTTTAATGGGCTATTGTTACTGCTGATAATAGTACTTGGTATTACTCTGATGTGAGGGGAGTGCAAACAAGATTGAAAATCATTCCTTTCGAAGGTCATCTACTCCAATAAGATTTTGACTGTTTTACATTACTTGTTTTTCTCTCTAACTCCAACATCTAGTTCCAGTGAAGAATCAGAAGGAAGTCTGATCTCTTCTTGTAAAGACAGTATTTCCTTCCCCTTGAGTCAGTGTTTTCTCATTAGTTCAGATATAGTTCTTGAGAAAACTCTTCAAAACATAAATCTGAAAAATTTCTCTACAGTGAGATCCCCCTGTGTGCCTCCCTGCCCTCACCAGGCACAGAAAAACACTTTTATTATTTTCTCAGGGTGCTACAGATGTACATCATATACATGTAAATGAGGTATGTATATTTTTTAAAATGTGTACTATTTTAAGGCAATAAAATTTGTCAGAAACTAAAGGTTCAAAATAGGCTTTTACTAGTTATACCCAGAGAGTAGAAATACAGGTGTATATGTAATAAGATGGAGAAAATGTTATTCTCCAGAATTCCAGGGACTGGAAAGGGCAGACTGGCTTGCCTGGGCTGCTTGCCAAGAAATAAATTCTTGAAATGGGGGAGCATCTACGTCCTGCAGAGGTGTGTGTGGTGCAGGGAGAAGTTTCTAGAGGAGTATGAGGTGGGGAGGCAGTGCCATAGAGACCCGTAAATCTTTAAATTATTTTTTAATTATTTTATTTTTTATTGAAGTACAGTTGATTTACAATGTTCTGTTAATTTCTGCTATACAGCAAAGTGAGTTAGTTATACATATATATGCATTCTTTTTAATATTCTTTTCTATTATGGTTTATCACAGGATATTGAATATAGTTCCCTTGCTGTTTATCCATTCTATATATAATAGTTTGCCATCTACTAATCCCAAATTCCCATTCCATCCCTCCCTCACCCCCCCTTCCCCTTGGCAACCACAAGTCTGTTCTCTGTGTCTGTGAGTCAGTTTCTGTTTTGTAGATAAGTTCATTTGTGTCATATTTTATATTCCACATACAAGTGATATCATATAGTATTTATCTTTCTCTTTCTGACTTACTTCACTTAGTGTGATAATCTCTAGGTCCATCCATGTTGCTGCAAATGTCAGCATCCATTTGCATCCATTCATCTGTTGATGGACATTTAGGTTGTTTCCATGTCTTGGCTATTGTGAATGGTGCTGCTATGAACATAAGGCTGCATGTATCCTTTTGAATTAAAAGTTTGTCCAGATATATGCCCAGGAGTGGGATTGCTGGATCATATGGCAACTCTATTTTTAGTTTTTTGAGGAACCTCCATACTTTCTCCATAGTGACTGCACCAACTTACATTCCTGCAGAGTGTAAGAGGGTTCCTTTTTCTCCACACCATCTCCAGCATTTGTTGTTTATAGATTTTCTGATGATGTCCATTCTAACTGGTGTGAGGTGATACCTCATTGTACTTTTGATTTGCATTTCTCTAATAATTAGTGATGTTGAGCAGCTTTTCATGTGCTTCTTGGCCATCTGTATGTCTTCTTTGGAGAAATGTCTATTAGGTCTTCTGCCCATTTTTCTATTGGAGACCCATACCTCGTTAAGCCTTGGTAAAACTACAAAGCTCTTATATTATCATCACAAGTATGACTGGACTTTTAAAATGGAAAACAGTAGTGTTTATGTTATGATTCTTGAAGTCCACTTCACAGTGCAAGGTTTTTCTGTCTCTCACTTAAATTACTGCAGTTTAGTTGTGCCTTCAGAAGTTGGTACCCTTGATTCAGGCAAACTTTTCTCTCTAAAACATTTTTGCTCAGCTGCCAAACTGATGCTTCTACAGCATTAAAAAAAATTGTGCCATATTTAAAGAATAATATTGGTGATTCTTGTTGGCCTTACAAAGGAATGCCAAACTTCTTACCACAACATACTCATGACCCTTAATGACGTTGTCCCAGAAACAAAGGCTTGCTGACATTTCTTGAAGGGGTCATGCTCAGTCACTCTTTTATTTTCTTTTGTTCACACTGACAAACCCAGTGTTTAATAACTCTAGGCTCAGAAATAATCCATAGTGAAAACTTGAGCTACATTAAGGAGGAAAAAGCAACATTGTTAGAGAATGAAGAAGACAGAGTCAAATGCAGGTGACATTGATATCTCTATAATTTTTTAACAGTTTAGTTATAAATGTTCACATGCTCTTTATTAAAAAAATTATGAAAAGGAGTATTTGCCCTTGGTTCTTTGGATCAGAGTTGGATGATGCCTTGGCTCCATTAATTTTATGATCAAAAATCTTGTCTCATCAGTCCAGGTTGGAAATCAGACTTTTCAACATTCCTATTAGCAACTGTGTCTTACTTTTTCTGTATAGCCATGGCAACCAGTTCTCTGCAAGTTATTTGGGTATGGTTCACATAGGGTCTCTTTTGTAGAAAAGCTGCAAACAATTCGTTTCTCTCGTAAAAAGTGAACTGAGGAAATAAGATTATACAATATGAGAGTATCAAACTGTATTATGTAAATGCAAATAAAATAAAATATATTCTTTCTAAAGTACCATAGGGTATTAAGAAGAGGTTAATGGGATTTACATGAATTCTCATAAATAAACCTCCTCAGGTTACCCGAGTCCTCAGACAGGAGGAGGCAAAGGACAGTGAACTGCAGTCTTTGACATTTAATAAGATCATTTTTTAAACTATTTTATACAGAAATCACTTAATGTCACTCTTCATGAAATGGCAGAAAATTTTAAAAGTTTGTTGCTTCAGCCATCGGTGTTCAGCATACAAATTTTATTTGACCCAGTTGGATTTCACTGGTTTGTAGATAAGTGGGGTCATTCTGAAGGCAACATTATACAGTCAAATTCATGCCAGGTTATCGTCATTGCAAAATGAGAGTAATATTGTCTCTCATTTATTGGGGAACTATGGGTAAATTGTAATCCCACTCAAATTAGAGGTTCCGTATGGTAAAAAATTACAATATGTAGCATTCTGCATTTTATTAAGCAAAGTAAGAAGGTCATTCAGGCGTTTGAATATTGAAATTTAAACACTGAAAACTAAAATAACCTTTTTTTCCCCTGAATAATTCTGATAATACAAATCATATTATCACATATAATCAATATATATATGTATTTGAAAGCTTTTCAATTTGTTTTAAGGTCAATGTTTAGATTTTTGATCATTCTCTTTAGCTTCCTTGCCTCTTATTCTTTCTATGATCCACTGCTTTCATTTAAAAAAAAATTTATATCAGAGTACAGTTGATTTACGATGTTCTGTTAGTTTTAGGTGTACAGAAAAGTGATTTAGTTATACATATACATATATCTATTCTTTTTCAGATTCTTTTTCCCATATAGGTTATTACAGAGCACTGAGTAGAGTTTCCTGTGCTATACAGTAGGTCCTTGTTGATTATTTTATATATAGTAGTGTGTATATGTTAATCCCAACCTCCTAATTTATCCCTCCCCCCCATCTTTCCCCTTTGGTAACAATAAATTTGTTTTCTAAGTCTGTGACTCTGTTTCTGTTTTATAAATAAGTTCATTTGTATCATTTTTTTAGATTCCACATACAAGTGATATATGATATTTGTCTTTGTCTGACTTGCTTCACTTAGTGTGATAATCTCCAGGTCCATTCATGTTGCTGCAAATGACATTATTTCATTCTTTTTGATGGCTGAGTAATATTCCATTGTATATACGTATCACACCTTTTTTATCCGTTCCTCTATTGATGGACATTTAGGTTATTTCTAGGTCTTGGCTATTGTAAATAGTGCTGCAGTAAACACTGGGGTGCATGTATCTTTTCAAAGTATGGTTTTCTCCAGATATATGCCCAGAATTGGGATTGCTAGATCATATGGTAGCTCTATGTTTAGTTTTTCAAGGAACCTCCATACTGTTCTCCATAGTGGCTGTAGCAATTTACATTCCCACCAACAGTGTAGGGAGGTTCCCTTTTCTCCACACCCTCTTCAGCATTTATTGTTTGTAGACATTGTGATGATGGCCATTCTGACTGGTATGATGTGATACCTCATTGTAGTTTTGCTTTGCACTTCTCTGATAATTAGTGATGTTAAGCATCTTTTCATGTACTTTTTAACCATCTGTATGTCTTCTCTGGAGAAATGTCCAGATCTTCTGCCCATTTTTTTATTGGGTTGTTTGTTTTTTTGATATAGAGCTGCATGAGCACTGATTTCATTTGTATACATATAAATCTATGTGTAATATGTAGCTAGTGTATCCATTTTAGAGCCTAACGTTTTATTATTTTTGTTATTGTAGGCAGTGATGTGTTAGTAAATGTTTAATAGTGGACTTTCTGGGGGGTGGGGAATGCCTGATTTGTAATATTTGCCGATTTCCATGGTGCAGATACTCCCACCTGGCTGATTTCAAGCTATCAAGGACCCCACTGAATGCAGAATTGGAAAGAGATGTGCAGTGGCTCACCATTATTTAGTATTTCTGCTGTACAGATACATTGGACATAAATAATCTTTAGGGCACAGATATAGTAAAATAATTAGGAGGTGATACGTTCTGAGTATTTATTACCTTGGTTTTTAATATAATCTATTTAATTTCAAGTTAATACAATTTAATTTTTTAATAGTTGGCTTTAACTACTGGCTTACAAGAGTCTTGACAATTTAACAACCTGCTTAATTATCCTGGTCTGAGCCTGGCTCCAGCACATCACTAATTGTAGGCAATATACCATGGTAGGGACTTTAAATCTCACTTTCTACAGGTAGTTTTTGAATAGTTAAGCTTTGAATATGTTTACAAACTTGGTAGTTCCTTTCAGAAATCAGAATACAGAAAATTAACCAAATGAATGAGCCCTGCCCCCAGGCTGTAGCTGAAACACCAGAACCCTGCTTAGTTTGATTCTCAAATGCACTCACCTCCCCACAACTTTGAACACCTCTGAAATTGGTATGCATCTTATAATTGAGATATGTACTTTCTCATCATTTACTTGGCAGTGTTTCTCTATGGTACCAAGGATAATGGTGCATCTTAACAAGTTATGGCATCTTAGAGTTGCTGGAATATGGCACTTTTAAAGTATGAGAAATTGCTGATTTGACTAAGACATTGTTAGATTATTTTTTCTTATTGGAAAATGCAAGAAAGTCCCTTCATGTTCCAGGGGTTGAGTATCTTAACATTAATTCAAAATATCTAAGTACTGTGTTAGTAAGAACAAAAAAGACCCAATCTATCAAATGAAGGGCGTTGACATTAAAATGTTCTAGCTCTTAAAGTCAAAACTATCATGTTCTAAGAAGAAAACTTCATTATTTTCCTCCTCGTCATAGTTTCAATGTTAACATTTATTGTGTGAAGAATGAAGCATGTGCTAATCTATTTCTTGTAGTAATTGGCTATATCCATTATATGTTTTAGTGATGGTAAATAAGCAGTTGTTAATGCAGAAAGAGCCTGTAGGTGACATCTGAAATGTAACTGAGCATTGTGACCCAGAGAGAGAGAAAATTGCCTTCAGTTCATCTGCTGCCAAGTCATTCCATCTTCTGATTTTAGAGAAAAGCCATGTCGATTTCATGTCAAGGCACAGAAACAAATAGGAAGTTACATTTTCTCTCTGCCCATGGCCTGTCGTGGCAAATTAGTTCACTCGTATGTATCATCCTTGTACACATTAGTGGAATGAAAGTAGGAAAAGCAAAAGGGTGGTGCTTTTTCTGTGGAGTTTAATGGTTGGTTCATATCTTTTAAAATAGAAAATAAATTTACTTTGTTTTTCTACTTATAATGGCTGTACATTTCAGTGAAAATATTTGAAAACTATAGAAAACTTTAAAAATGAAAATAAAAATCATGCATAATAATCCCATCACTTACAAATAACACTTTTGTGCAGAACTTTTTGTGAGTATCTCTGATTTTTTTCAGAGGAGAATTCTTTTTCATGGTATCACCATGTTAAGAGAACGGACATTTGTAAGGTTTTGTAAAATGCCTCCAGGAATTTGGATCTGTTTATATTCTTAACAGTAGTATATGAGCGTGCTTATTCCACTGCACCCATGCTAACATAAGATATGATCATTTAATTTGCCAATTTATTAGCAAACAATCACATCTCATTATTAATTTTTGTCTAATTGATTAATGATACTCTGATTAAGGTTGAACTTCCGTGCACATGTTGATTAGCATTTATATTTCTTTTGTGATTAGCTTGTTCATGTCTTGTCAACTTTTTTTTTGTCTCTTTTATTTTTAACATCTTTATTGGAGTATAATTGCTTTACAGTGGTGTGTTAGTTTCTGCTTTATAACAAAGTGAATCACCTATACATATACATATATCCCCATATCTCTTTCCTCTTGCATCTCCCACCCTCCCCCCCCTCATCCCTCCCCTCTAGGTGGTCACAAAGCACCAAGCTGATCTCCCTGTGCTGTGCGGCTGCTTCCCACTAGATATTGGTTATACATTTGGTAGTATATATATGTACATGCCACTCTCTCACTTTGTCCCAGCTTACCCTTCCCCCTTCCCATGTCCTCAAGTCCATTCTCTAGTAGGTCTGTGTCTTTATTCCCGTCCGGCCCCTAGGTTCTTCATGACCTTTTTTTTTTTAATCCTAAACTCCCTAAGTATCCCTCCCCTCTCCAAATTCTCTTTTTTTTTAAAAAAAAATTTATTTATTTCTTATTAGTCATCCATTTTATACACATCAGTGTATACATGTCAATCCCAACCTCCCAATTCATCACACCACCATCCCCACCCCCTGCCATTTTCTCCCCTTGGTGTCCATATATTTGTTCTCTACATCTGTGGCTCAGTTTCTGCTCTGCAAACTGGTTCATCATTTTCTAGGTTCCACATATATGTGTTAATATACGATAATTGTTTTTCTTTTTCTGACTTCACACTGTATGACAGTCTATAGATGCATCCACATCCCTACAAATGACCCAAGTTCGTTCCTTTTTATGGCTGAGTAATGTTCCATTATATATATGTACCACATCTTCTTTATCCATTCATCTGTTGATGGGCATTTAGGTTGCTTCCATTACCTGGCTATTGTAAATAGTGCTGCAATGAACATTGGGGTGCATGTGTCTTTTTGAAGTATGGTTTTCTCTGGGTATATGCCCAGTAGTGGGATTGCTGGGTCATATGGTAATTCTATTTTTAGTTCTTTAAGGAACCTCCACACTGTTCTCCACAGTGGCTGTATCAATTTACATTCCTACCAACAGTGCAAGAGTGTTCCCTTTTCTCCACACCCTCTCCAGCATTGGTTGTTTGTAGATTTTCTGAGGATGCCCATTCTAACTGGTGTGGGGTGATACCTCATTGTAGTTTTGATTTGTATTTCTCTAATAATTAGTGATGTTGAGCAGCTTTTCATGTGCTTCTTGGCCATCTGTATGTCTTCTTGGGAGAAATGTCTATTTAGGTCTTCTGCCTATTTTTGGATTGGGTTTGTTTTTTTAATATTGAGCTGCTTGAGCTGTTTATATATATTTTTTGTTTGTTTGTTTGTTTATATATTTTGGAGATTAATCCTTTGTTCAGTGATTCATTTGAAAATATTTCCTCCCATTCTGAGGGATGTATTTTCATCTTGTTTATGGTTTCCTTTGCTGTGCTAAAGCTTTGAAATTTCATTATGTCCCAATTGTTTATTTTTGTTTCCATTGCTCTAGGAGGTGGATCAAAAAATACCTTTCTGTGATTTATGTCAAAGAGTGTTCATCCTGTGTTTGCCTCTAAGAGTTTCAGAGTGTCCGGTCTTACATTTAGGTCTCTAATCCATTTTGAGTTTATTTTTGTGTAGGGTGTTAGGGAGTGTTCTAATTTTAGGTCTCTAATCCATTTTCAGTTTATTGTTGTGTAGGGTGTTAGGGAGTGTTCTAATTTCATTCATTTACATGTAGCTGTCCAGTTTTCCCAGCACCACTTATTGAAGAGACTGTCTTTTCTCCATTGTATATCTTTGCCTCCTTTGTCATAGATTAGTTGACCATAGGTGCGTGGGGTTTTCTCTGGGCTTTCTATCTTGTTCCATTGATCTATGTTTCTGTTTTTGTGCCACTACATATTGTCTTGATTACTGTAGCTTTGTAGTATAGTCTGAAGTCAGGGAGTCTGATTCCTCTAGCAATGTTTTTTTCCCTCAAGACTGCTTTGGCTATTTGGGGTCTTTTGTGTCTCCAAACAAATTTTAAGAGTTTTTGTTCTAGTTCCGTAAAAAATGCCATTGGTAATTTGATAGGGATTGAATTGAATCTGTAGATGGCTTTGGGTAGTATAGTCATTTTCACAATATTGATTCTTCCAATCCAAGAACATGGTATATCTCTCCATCTGTTGGTATCATCTTTAATTTCTTTCTTCAGTGTCTTATAGTTTTCTGCATACAGGGCTTTTGTCTCCCTAGGTAGGTTTATTCCAAGGTATTTCATTCTTTTTGTTGCAATGGTAAATGGGAGTGTTTCCGTAATTTCTCTTTCAGATTTTTCATCATTAGTGTATAGGAATGCAAGAGATTTTTGTGCATTAATTTTGTATCCTGTAACTTTATTACCTTCATTGATTAGCTCTAGTAGTTTTCTGGTGGCATCTTTAGGATTCTCTATGTATAGTATCATGTCATCTGCAAACAGTGACAGTTTTACTTCTTCTTTTCCAATTTGTATTCCTTTTATTTCTTTTTCTTCTCTGATTGCTGTGGCTAGGACTTCCAAAACTATGTTGAATAATAGTGGTGAGAGTGGACATCCTTGTCTTGTTCCTGATCTTAGAGGAAATGCTTTCAGTTTTTCACCATTGAGAATGATGTTTGCTGTGGGTTTGTCGTATATGGCCTTTATTATGTTGAAGGAGGTTCCCTCTATGCCCACTTTCTGGAGAATTTTTATCATAAATGGGTGTTGAATTTTGTCAAAAGCTTTTTCTGCATCTATTGAGATAATCATATGGTTTTTATTCTTCAATTTCTTAATATGGTTTTTCACATTAGTTGATTTGCATATATTGAAGAATCCTTGCAACTCTGGGATAAATCCACTTGATCCTGGTGCATGATCCTTTTAATGTGTTGCTCAATTCTGTTCGCTAGTATTTTGTTGAGGATTTTTGCATCTATATTTATCCATGATACTGGTCTGTGATTTTCTTTTTTTGTAGTATCTTTGTCTGGTTTTGGTATCAGGGTGATGGTGGCCTCAGAATGAGTTGGGGAGTTTTCCTTCCTCTGCAATTTTTTGGGAAGAGTTTGAGAAGAATGGATGTTAGCTCTTCTCTAAATGTTTGGTAGAATTCACCTGTGAAGCCATCTGGTCCTGGACTTTTGTTTGTTGGAAGATTTTTAATCACAGTTTCAATTTCATTACTTCTGATTGGTCTGTTCATATTTTCTATTTCTTCCTGGTTCAGTCTTGGAAGGTTCTACCTTTCTAAGAATTTGTCCATTTCTTCCAGGTTGTCCATTTTATTGGCATAGAGTTGCTTGTAGTAGTCTCTTAGGATACTTTGTACTTCTGCCATGTCTGTTGTAACTGCTCCTTTTTCATTTCTAATTTTATTGATTTGAGTCCTCTCTCTTTTTCTTGATGAGTCTGGCTAATGGTTTGTCAATTTTGTTTATCTTCTCAAAGAACCAGCTTTTAATTTTTTTGACCTTTGCTATTGTTTTTTGGTTTGTTTGTTTCTATTTATTTCTGCTCTGATGTTTATGATTTCTTTCCTTCCTCTAACTTTGGGTTTTGTTAATTCTTCTTTCTCTAGTTCCTTTAGGTGTAACGTTAGATTTTTTATTTGAGATTTTTCTTGTTTCTTGAGGTAGGCTTGTATAGTATAAACTCCCCTCTTAGAACTGCTTTTGCTGTATCCCATAGGTTTTGGATCGTTGTGTTTTCATTATCATTTGTCTCTAGGTATTTTTCGATTTCCTGTGTGATTTCTTCAGTGATCTCTTGGTTATTTAGTAATGTATTGTTTCCCCTCCATGTGTTTGTGTTTTTTACGTTTTTTTCCGTGTAATTGATTTCTAATCTCATAGCGTTGTAGTCAGAAAAGATGTTTGGTAAGATTTCAGTTTTCTTAAATTTACTGAGGCTTGATTTGTGACCCAAGATGTGATCTATCCTGGAGAATGTTCCATGCACACTTGAGAAGAAAGTGTAATCTGCTGTTTCTGAATGGAATGTCCTATAAATATCAATTAAATCTATCTGGTCTGTTGTGTCATTTAAAACTTGTGTTTCCTTATTTATTTTCTTTTTGGATGATCTGTCCATTGGTGTAAGTGAAGTGTTAATGTCCCCCACTATTATTGTGTCACTGTCGATTTCCTCTTACAGAGCTCTTAGCAGTTGCCTGATGTATTGAGTTGCTCCTGTGTTGGGTGCACGTATATTTACAATTGTTATATCTTCTTCTTGGATTGATCCCTTGATCTTTACATAGTGTCCTTCCTCTCTCTTGTAACATTCTTTATTTTAAAGTCTATTTTATCTGCTATGAGTATTGCTACTCCAGCTTTCTTTTGATTTCCATTTGCATGGAATATCTTGTGCCAACCCCTCACTTTCAGTCTGTATGTGTCCCTAGGTCTGAAGTGGGTCTCTTGTTGACAGCATATATATGGGTCTTGTTTTTGTATCCATTCAGCAGTGCCTGTGTCTTTTGGTTGGAGCATTTAATCCATTCACGTTTAAGGTAATTATCAGTATGTATGTTCCTATTACCATTTTCTTAATTGTTTTTGGTTTGTTTTTATAGGTCCTTTTTTTATCTTGTGTCTCCCACTTAGAGAAGTTTCTTTACCATTTCTTGTTGAGCTGGTTGGCGGTGCTGAATTTTCTTAGTTTTTGCTTGTCTGTAAAGCTTTTGATTTCTCCATTGAATCTGAATGAAATCCTTGCTGGGTAGAGTATTCTTGGTTGTAGTTTCTTCCCTTTCATCACTTTAAGGTTTGTTCATCTCTGTTTGTCCTTTAATTCTTCTAGGTATTTGTTCTTTAATTCTTCTAGGTCTTTTTTAAACATTTCTTGCATCTTCTATATCTTTGCCTCCATTCTTTTTTCTAGGCCCTGGATCATCTTCACTATGATTATTCTGAATTCTTTTTCTGGAAGATTGCCTATCTCCATTTTATTTAGTTGTTTTTCATGGGTTTTATCTTGTTCCTTCATCAGGGATGTAGCCCTTTGCCTTTTCATCTTGTGTCTCTTTCTGTGATTGTTCATTGTTTTTTTTTTGGATTCCATATATATGTGTTATGTACAGTATTTGTTTTTCTCTTTCTGACTTACTTCATTCTGTATGACAGACTCTAGGTCCATCCACCTCACTACGAATAACTCAATTTCATTTCTTTTTATGGCTGAGTAATATTCCATTGTATGTATGTGTCACATCTTCTTTATCCGTTCATCTGTCGATGGACATTTAGGTTGCTTCCATGTCCTGGCTTGTAAATAGTGCTGCAATAAACATTGTGGTACATGACTCTTTTTGAATTATGGTTTTCTCAGGGTATATGCCCAGTAGTGGGATTGCTGGGTCGTATGGTAGTTCTATTTTTAGTTTTTTAAGGAACCTTCATACTGTTCTCCCTAGTGGCTATATCAATTCACATTCCCACCAACAGTGCAAGAGGGTCTTTGTCCACTTTTATTTTAGAATAGTTACATTTTATATGGTGACATAGAAAACATCTACATGTTTTCATATAAACACTCTTACCTTGTATATTTCAAATATTCTTCCCAATTTTTTAAAGAAAGTTTTTTGTTTCAATTATAAAAGCAATAATGTTCATGATGCAAAGTTTAGAAACTATGAAATGTAGATAGAAAAAATAAAATTCATAATAATCCTTCTGCCTAGATAGAATTATTTGTTTACATTTTGGGGATTTTCTTCCTTTTGGCTTTGCTTTCACACATTCACATACACTCTCTTTACAAATTCAAATCTGTATGTTATGTTTTTATTCAGATTTTTAAAGACCGTATCATGACCAATTATAAAAGTGCTATTTCCTTATCTTGATTTTAGTTCCTCCAAATGCAGACACTGAGACATGGACTTGGGTGTGGGTGTTCTGCTCACACATAGAACAGATGGCAAAGCTGAAGCCTGATGAGCCAAATGGTAGAGATACAATGAGCCACTTTTAGATCAGAGAGTTGATTACTTACCTACACAGCAAGAGGAAGAATAAGCCAGAGGAGTCAACTCCCCTTGATCCTTGTCCCATACAGTGAAGGAAAAGGACCCAGGAGACTGTAACATGAGTTGTGGTCCAAGCCTAGACTGCTACTGGCAGTTTATATTCTGCAGCTCTAGTCTGATGGGGCCAGAGCAGAAGGTTCCATGCCTCATCAGAATGCAGAAAGTGGTGGGAAATCATCTTACCGTAGTCATTTGGAAGGTGAGTTCAAGATAGCCTCATATCAGCTCCTTATAAGACCTCCCATCCTCTAGTGTGCTAGATAGAATACAAAGTTCTCCACTTAAATGGCTGTGTTGCAGTTCAAGCCTTTACCTATAGGGATACCTGCAAGATTGCCAGGTGCCACAGCTGAGCTGTTTTCCTACAACTATAGAAAGTGATCTCAGTTAACAAAAGAAACAAAATGGGGAAAGGGAAACATGGAAGAATGAAAAACCAATAAAGTGTGCATGAACGAATTTGTTACCACTGTGGGCAACTGTGGCTCACTCCCTGGAGAGGGCTTCTGGGGAACTGTATAGACTGTGCCTCAGACGTGCTATGGGACAGAGAAGCTGAGGTCTTTATCCCCCACCCGTATCTCTCATTGGTTCTGGGTTGCCCATCACTGACGCCCTGGTCTTTCTAGAAGGTTTTGCATGTCGGTTAAGCAAGTTGCAAAGGAGCCAGAGAAAACCCTTGGGCAGAGAAGTTGGAGGCCTTGAGGTTGGGATGTCAGCAATTTGGGAATTATCTGCTGTAGCTACATGTGAACTCAGAGGTGGGCAGAAAGGATATGAGCCTCATCTGACACAGTGCAGAACGCTGAGAAAACTAAGTATTATAAAAAAGAGATACACTTCCATTTCTATGAGCTAATTTTGTTAATGTCCCAATCATATTTCTCTGAGCTTTCTTCAATGATTATGTGATACTGCATATTCAATTTTGCTTTCAATTTTTTAAAAAACCTTATACCATTTTATAATAATTTACTCATATTACCACAGGCATACCTCGAAGATATTTCAGTTTCAGTTCTAGACTGCAACAATAACACAACTATGGCAGCAAAGCAAGTCACATGAATTTTATTTTTCCTACTGCGTATAAAGGTTATCTTTATACTATATTGTAGTCTATTAAGTGTGCAATAGAGCATTATGTCTAAAAAACAATGTGCATACCTTAAATAAAAAATACTTTATTGCTAAAAAATGCTAACATCATCTGAGCCTTCAGCGAGTCGTAATCTTTTTGCTGGTGGAGGGTCTTGATGGCTGCTGACTGATCAAGTTGTTGATGGGTGGGGTGGCTGTGACAATTTCTTAAAATAAGACAATGAAATTCGCTGCATTGATTGACTCCTCCCTTCATGATGATTTGTCTGTAGTGTGCAATGCTGTTGGATAGCATTTTACCCACAGTAGGATATCTTTAAAAATTAGAGTCGATCCTCTCAAACCTTGTTGCTGCTTTATCAACTAAGTTTATATAATATTCTAAATCCTTTGTTGTCATTGCAACAATCTTCACAGCATCTTCACCTAGAGTAGATTCCAACTCAACAAACTACTTTCTTCGCTAATCCATGAGAAGAAAGTCCGCATTAAGTTTTATCATGAGATTGTAGCAATTCAGTCACATCTTCAGGCTCCACTTCTCATTCTAGTTTTCTTGCTGTTTCCACCACATCTGCAGTTACTTCCTCCACTGAAGTCTTGAATCCCTCCAAATCATTCCTGAAGGTTGGAATCAACTTCTTCCAAACTCCTATTAATGTTAATATTTTGACTTCTTCCCATGAATCAAAAATGTTCATAAGGGCATGTAGAGTGGTAAATAGTTTGCAGAAGGTTTTCAACGTGGTTTGCCCAGATCCATCAGAGGAACCATTATTTATGTCAGCCATAGCCTTACAAAATATGTTTCTTAAGAATAAGACTTGAAAGTTGAAATTAACTCTTTAGTCCATGGGCTACAGCATGGATGTGATGTTAGCAGGCATGAAAACAACAAGAATCTCATTGTCCATCTCCCTCAGAGCTCCTGGGTGACCAGGTGCATCGTCAGTGAGCAGTAATATTCTGAAAGGAATCTTTTTTTTTCTGAGCAGTAGGTGTCAACAGTGAGCTGAAAATATTCAGTAAACCATGTTATAAATGGATGTGCTGTTATCCAGGCTTTGTTGTTCCATGTGTAGAGCACAGGCAGAGCAGATTTAGCATATTTCTTAAGGACCCTAGGATTTTAAGAACGGTAAATGATCATTGGCTTCAACTTAAAGTCACTAGCTGCATTGGCTTCTAACAAGAGAGTCAGCTATTCCTTTAAAGCTTTGAAGCCAGGCATTGACTTCACCTCATTGGCTATGAAAATCCTAGATAACATCTTCTTCCAATAAGACTGTCTACATTGAAAATCTGTTGTTTAGTGTGGCCACGTTCATTAATTATCTTACCTAGATTTTCTGGAAAACTTGCTGCTGCCTCTACATCAGCACTTTATGCTTCACCTTGCTCTTTGAAGTTATGGAGATGGTGTCTATCCTTAAACCTCATGAACCAACCAAAGTTTGAAGCAAGCTTCAAACTTTTCTGTGGCTTCCTCATTTCTCCAAGCCTTCATAGAATTGAAGAAAGTTAGGACCTTGCTGTGGATTAGGCTTTGGTTCAAGGGAATGTTGTGGTTGGTTTTATCTTCCATCTGGACCACTAAAACTTTCTCCATATCAGCAATAAGGTTGTTTTGCTTTCTCATCATCCATGTGTTCACTGAAGTAGCACTTTTACTTTCCTTCAAGAACTTATTCTTTGCATTCACAGCTTAGCTAACTGTTCGGTACAAGAGGCCTAGCTTTCAGCTTATCTTGGCCATTAACATAACTCCTCACTAAACTTAATCATTTCTAGCGTTTGATTGAAAGTGAGAAGTGTGCGACTCTTCTTTTCACTTGAACACTTAGAGGCCATTGTAGGATTATTAACTGGCCTAATTTCAATATTGTAGTATCTCAGGGAATGGGGAGGCCAGAGGAGAGGGAGGGAGACAGGGAACAGCCTGATGGAGCAGTCAGAACACACATAACACTTCCATTAGGTTTGATGTCTTATATGCGTGTTGTGGTGCCCCAAAACAATTACAACAGTCAAATCAAATATGAGTGATCACAGATCATCATGACAAATATAATAATAATGAAAAAGTTTGAAATAGTATGAGAATTACCAAAATGTGATGCAGAGACAAGAAGTGAGAAAATGCTGTTGGAAAAATTGTGCAGGTGGTCTTGCTCTAGCAGGGTTACTGCAATAAAATGAGGTATGCTTTTAGAAATGCTTTGTGAACATATTTTTCTCCATGGAGATTAAAGTTTATTTGGAGATCAGTATACACAAAACAGAATTATTAAAGTAACACAGTAAATTATAGAATTATTCAAAAGTTATGTGAATATTTGGTTGAGATCATAAGTTTAAAAGGGAGATAGGATTGTGGAAGTGTCAAGAAAGGTTTCAATGTGAGGAAGAATTATAAGGTAAATGTTGAAAGACTAAACAGAAGATAGCTCAGATGTTTAGGAGAGTATCAGCTAAATTAAATCAGGTACAGCATGAGTACAGATTCTCAAACACAGTGAAGCAAACTGTATTAGGAGGCTGTGGTAGGCAGAATAATTCCCCCCCACCCCCGCAAAAAAAGATGTCCACTTCCTAATCCCCAGAACTTGTGAATACGTTACCCTGTATGGCAAAGTGCAGTTTAAGTCACAGATAGAAGTAAAGTTGCTAATTAGCTGACCTTAAAATAGGGAGATAGTTTGGATGGTCAAGATGGGGCCAATATCACCACAAGCATTCTTAAAAGTGGAAGACAGAGGCAGAAGAGTAGTTAGAGTGATGTGCTGAGGTGGGAGAAGGATTTAGACTGCCATTGCTGGCTTGAAGATAGAGGAAAGGTGTGGGGGAAAGGGGAAGCACAAGCCAAGGAACGTGGGTGAATTCTAGACGTTGAAAACGGCAAGGAAACATTTTCCTGTAGAGCCTCCAAAAAGGAACACAGCCTGTGGACATATTGATTGTAGCCCAGTGAGAGTCCAGATTGATTTTGACTGGAAAGTAATGAGTCCTTTAATTTACATATTTGATTTTTTTTTCAACCAAGAAAGTTTTTCTTGCCTGTTCCTCTATTCCCATCATTAGTGTCCCTTCACACAGTTGTTATGTTACATATCTGTTGCCTGGGTGTTATCTTTCCATTTTTACTTATAAAAATCTTTTCTCGCACATTCTAAGAGAGGTTCTCAATTTTGGCTTCCACATCTCTAATTTTATTTTCCATGGAGTCAACTACATTTAGTTGTTACATTTTTATATTTACTTGTAAAACTTTATCACACCCTTTCCTCCATCCTGTCTCTTCAAAACCCGTATTCTGTCATCTTCTCCTCCAGGTTATTCTCCTTTCTTCTGGATCTTTAGTAAGTTATTTTTAGAGGCTTGCATTTCCTTTCCCCTCTTAGGATGATATTCCCTGTCATTTGTTATGAGTGACTTTTCACTGACTGCTTACCCTCCACCTACCTCCACTCTCCCCTTATTTTTCCTTTCTACCCAGTGGAATTTATATAATGAGAACTATTCAGTTGTAAAATTTTCCAATAAGATGAATTCATGAAATATGCTTAACCAACTCTCTAAGCGGTAACACAGAAAAGTACAGAATGAGTGACAAGTATGTGATTACGGGGTTTGGACAAATAGCTTAAAAGAGAGACAGATGACATGGGTGGGGAAGAAAGCCTTCATAGTGGAGAAGAAATTTAAGTTGTTCATTGAAGGGCTAAGTTGAAAATGGCTCAGAGGTTCTCAGGTGAATCAGATAATACAGACCTCTGGTTCTCTATGAATAAAAGTACTGAATGTCCTTCTGAAATTCCATCAGAACTTGTCATTCTGTCCTGCTCATTTCTTAACATTTTTACCTTACTATTTAACTAAAGAACACAACGAATGGTTTAAACAGCAGAATTCATGAATTAGATAAGAAATTTGAAGAAATTACCCACATGTGGTTTTTATAAAATTGTGTAGTGAGGTACCGCTCCTGTGTTTTGATGTTGTGTGTGGTTTTGTTTTGTTCTAACGCTTGCGGCAAATTTTTTTCTACCCCTTCTCACTTTCTCTTATTCCCTGGATTGTTAGCCTATAATTCTGTTTTTATTGTCATTTCAGGGCTCCTTGTTCCATGTGATAGGATGTTTCAGATCTAGTCGCAGAGTCAGCGTGTGGCTTGATTCATTTCCCTGATCTTTAGATTCTGTCTGTGACCTCTTACCTTCCTCATCCCACAGCTTGCTCAAAATCAAAGCCATAAGTGGTAACGGTTTTCGTTTAGCTCCCTTGCTGAAGACTGTATTTAGACGGCACCTCCAGCACCTGTCCTCAAACAATGAGCCAGGTTCCCCTTTTCATAGGGGAACCTTCTTAAATAAGGGCTGAACTTCGAGAGCAGTCGCTGTGACCAGAACTCAGCAGGGCCAGGGCCTCTGTTGTTTTTATTGCTTTTTGATTTTGTTTTATTTCCACTAAAGAGAGGTGTTTATCTAGGTTTTGTGTCTATCTCTTTTCATTTCTTTATTTTAATACTCTGTTTCTCTGTGTTTGGAGTACAGATGGCTTATTCAAGTATAAATTTCTACTATTTTGACTAGAACTCTTACCTTTGTTTTAGAAGGTGTTTGTAGACTATCAGTATTTACCTTCAGTATTTGGTTATACATGCATTTGAGAGTAAAGTTATATCTTTTTGGCACAGACATACACCAGGTATCATGTTGACCTGGTGTGCTTGGCGCCTGTTGGGCTCTCTCCTAGATTTGTTAAGGATGTGATTTTTAGCTTCATTTCTAAGCATCATAGACCAAAACAGCAAAGATAAATCTTCCTTCTGGCTAACAGTGGCTTTCTGTTTTAGAGGGGTGGGGGTGTTCTAAACAGTTTGCTATTCCTCTGTTGTTATTTTGTTAGGAACACTTCCTACCCCTCCCCTACCAAGGAAACCAAAGGGAAGGAATTAATTTGTTTTAGTTACTGTGACCATCTTGGATTATCTGAGTCAATCTCACTTAAGGAGAGTTGTGCTTTCAACAGTTGGCTCTCTGTTGGGCCAGTTAGAGCAGTGCAATTCTGCAGCTAGAGTGAAGAGGAAACCAGGTTTAACCACATTTCAGCATTCAGCCAGGATGCCCCCCCTTTTCTTGCTGCTGTGAAGTGTCCTGCAGAAGACTTTTAGGTTGTGATACTTCTTTGCCCTTCAGCCACCAGGAGGTGTGTTCTGCCTTTCCTACCAGTCTGCTATCTTGGAAGCCTAGTGGTTCATGTCGGGTCCGCATTGCAACCACGGACAATTTTCCTTTTAGAAAGGTTTTGACACTTTCTTTTCTGATGCATAACTTATTGTCCTTTCCTATGATGCTGATTTACTTTCTAGTTTAGAGGGTCTTTTGTTTCCCTGCTTAAGCAGGTTCCTTTATGATGATCTCCCTGACAACATCTTATTGAGTGCCAGGGAATAGAAGAGGGGTTAGGATGGGGAGTCAAATAACAACACCATTAACATTATTATTACAACAGCAACAGAGTAAACCTTTTAGAGGTTTGTCAGTGTTGCCCCTGGCATCACCTTTATCTCCTCTATTCATCTCAGTCTCCTTTGATCCTCACAATAGCTCGGAGTCAGGAGGGGAACACTGTTTTCTCCACACTACAGATGAAGGTCCTGAAGCTCACAGAGGAAAGGTGACTTGTTGAAATCAGAACTAGTAAGTATCAGAATAGGAACTAGTATCCTGTGCTTGTTCCACCAATATGTGTTGAAATACAAGCTGCACAACATGGAGCTCCCTTACATGATGGTGAGGATTCTACAATAGCACAGACATAATTAAAAATGGGTTGTTTTTCCACTTCCAGAGCCTATTTGTACCTATTTGCAAATGGACACATCTCTGAAAATAGGCACATGTATCTCCTTTATGTCTCTCTGCTCTGGTGATGCTTGACTTTGATCATAACCTGGAATGAGAGACAATGTGTATTAACTATATTTCTGCCATTTTTCATTATTTTGGGGATACTGTTATATTTGGAAATTCTAACAAAATTGTGTATCAACTACTTGAATGAAGAACCTGTGAAAACAAGTTTTGGCAGGTAACGGTGTACCCTACTTGTAAGCTCCACCTATTCACCTAGAATTATTGTATATCCTTCAATCAATGACTTTTTGGTAAGACCTTAAATTCTTTGGGAATTACTTTTTCTGTCTTAACAAGAGCTAGTAATAAAAAGAAATGACCTATCAAACCATTAAAAGACATGGAGAAAACTTATATTGATAAGTGAAGGATGCCAGTATGAAAGGGCTACAGACTGTGTGATTCCAACTATACAGCATTCAGGAAAAAGCAAAACTATGGAGACAGTAAAAAGGTCAGTGGTTGCCAGGGATTCATGGGGAGGAGGAGGTGGAGGAGGGGAATAGGTGAAGCCCAGGGCATTTTTTAGGGCAGTGAAACTATTCTGTATGATATAATAATGGTGGATGTATGACACTGCATTTCTCAGAACCTATAGAACTATACAACACAAAGAGTGGGCCCTAATGTAAACTATGGATTTTAGCTAATAATTATATATCAATATTGTTTATCAATTGTAACAAATGTTCCACACTAATGCAATGTATTAATAATAGGGGAAACTGTGTGTTTTGGGGTAAGGAGAGAAGGTATATGGGAATTCCCTATACTTATTTTTTCTATAAACTTAAAGCTGCTCAAAAAGGCCTATTAATTAAAACAAAGGTGATGGGGCTTCCCTGGTTCCCCCCAAAAAAAAAAAAAAAAAAAAAAGGTGATATTCCTTGTGCCCTATAATACATATGGAGACACTAGAAGTTCTAAGGGGCTCTTCTCTGGAAAAGGTGTCCAACCCTTAGGGAAAGTACACACATGAGTCTCTATATATTTATTAAGGTTACAAAAGCTTTGTGTTAGGACCCTCCTTTGTTCATTTCTCTAAACCTTCTGAAGAGTTTCTTTTTCTTCAGTCTGAAATTTCTCTAATCTTGGTCTTGGCTGAAGGGTAAATTCTAAAGGGAATGTGAGATTCAATTTCTTCAAATATGAGTTATGAGACTGAGAGAATAATAAAAAACACTAAAGTTATTTTCTTGTATTTAGCCCATAGGCATTTTAACACTGATAAATCATAAATAACTGCAGTTAAACATCCAGTTTTGCAGGGTGCAAATCCCTTAGAAAGACTGTGGTTTAAAAAAAACAACCCCTCTGGGACATGTTTGTCTTGGTTCTTTGGTATCAAAAACTTCTTTTACATGCAGTGACTATAGTTGTGCAAGAAGAGAGACTACTTTTTAAATTTATGTGAATGAAAGTATAAGAAATTGCATGTTTTATATCCAGTTTGATATAAAAGTTTCATCTATACTAAAGACGTTGGCAGAAGAAAATAATACTATAAAGTTTATGCCTTTCTGCATCTTCATTTCTTTTTAAGATGGAGGTCTCTGGGAGATTTTTGCTGTTTGATATTATGTGAAGCTGGGAGGTCTCTTGTTGACCAGGGTACTGAAGTTGGCCCTCCCACTTCAGAGGCAGAGCCCTGACTCCTGGCTGGAGCACCAAGAGCCTTTCATCCACACGGCTCAGAATAAAAGGGAGAAAAAGTAGAGAGAATTAGTAGAAGTATGAAGAAAGAAAGAAATGAGGGAAGGAAGGAAGGAAGGAAGAAAAGAAAGAAGCAAAGAAGGCAAGAAGAAAGGAGGGAGGGAGGAAGGAAGGAAGGAGGGAAGGAAGGAAAAAAGAAAGAAAGAAGATACAGTAGAATAAAATAAAGTATAATAAAGTTATTGAATTAAAAATAATTATTTAGAAAAAACAAAATGGGACGGATAGAACCTTAGGACAAATGTTGGAAGCAAAGCTGTACAGACAAAATCTTACACAGAAGCATACAGATACCCCCTCACAAAAAGAGGTAAAGGGGAAAAAAATCATAAATCTTGCTCTCAGGGACCACCTCCTCAATTTGGGATGATTCGTTGTGTAAAGGAGGGAAGGAAGGAAAGAAAGAAAGAAGGTAAAGTAAAATAAAGTTATTAAAATTAATTATTTAGAAAAAAATTTTTTTACAATACTATGGATGGATAGAACCCTAGGACAAATGTTGGAAGCAAAGCTATACAGACAAGATCTCACACAGAAGCATACACATACACATTCACAAAAAGAGGAAAAGGGGAAAGAATCATAGAACTTGCTCTCGAAGCCCACCTCCTCAATTTGGGGTGATTCGTTGTCTATTCATGTATTCCACAGATGCAGGGTACATCAAGTTGATTGTGGAGCTTTAATCTGCTGTTTCTGAGGCTGCTGGGAGAGATTTCCCTTTCTCTTCTTTGTTCTCACAGCTCCCAGGGGCTCAGCTTTGGATTTGGCCCTGCCTCTGTGTGTAGGTCGCTGGAGGGCGTCTGTTTTTTGCTCAGACAGGACGGGGTTAAAGGAGCTGCTGATTCGGGGGCTCTAGCACACTCAGGCCAGGGGGAGGGAGGGACACTGCATGCGGGGCGGGCCTGCGGCGGCAGAGGCCGGCGTGACGTTGCACCAGCCTGAGGCCCGTCGTGCGTTCTCCCGGGGAAGTTGTCCCTGGATCCCGGGAACCTGGCAGTGGCGGGCTGCACAGGCTCTCCGGAAGAGGGGTGTGGATAGTGACCTGTGCTCGCACACAGGCCCCTTGGTGGTGGCAGCAGCAGCCTTAGTGTCTCCCGCCCGTCTCTGGGGTCCGCGCTTTTAGCCGTGGCTTGCGCCCGTCTCTGGAGTTCCTTTAAGCAGCGCTCTTAAACCCCTCTCCTTGCGCACCAGGAAACAAAGAGGGAAGAAAAAGTCTCTTGCCTCTTCGGCCGGTGCAGGCTTTTCCCCGAACTCCCTCCCGGCTAGTCGTGGTGCACTAACCCCTTCAGGCTATGTTCAAGCCGCCAACCCCAGTCCTCTCCCTGCGCTCCGACCGAGAGCCTCAGCTCGCAGCCCCGCCCGCCTCGGTGGGTGAGCAGACAAGCCTCTCGGGCTGGTGAGTGCCGGTCGGCACCAATCCTCTGTGCGGGAATCTCCCCGCTTTGCCCTCCGCACCCCTGTTGCTATGCACTTCACGGCTTCGAAGCTCCCCCCTCTGCCTCCCGCGGTCTCCGCCCGCGAAGGGGCTTCCTATTGTGTGGAAACCTTCCCTCCTTCACAGCTCCCTCCCACTGGTGCAGGTCCCGTCCCTATCCTTTTGTCTCTGTTTATTCTTTTTTCTTTTGCCCTACCCAGGTACGTGGGGGGGTTTCTTGCCTTTTGGGAGGTCTGAGGTCTTCTGCCAGCCTTCAGTAGGTGTTCTGTAGGAGTTGTTCCACGTGTAGATGTATTTCTGGTGTATCTGTGGGGAGGAAGGTGATCTCTGCGTCTTACTCTTCCGCCATCTTCAAGGTCCCCCTGCATCTTCATTTCTTACGTGGTATTTAGTCTCTTTTACTTTGCATTTGAACCAGCAGGTACATTACAGTCCTCTAGCAGCACAATGCTACGTAAGGTGATGGTCAGCATTAGTCAACAATGAGAAGAGTGAAGCTTTCCTAGCAGAGCATTGCACATATGCAAGCCTCCAAAATTGTTGTTTTGTTGATCAATAACCTATGTGATTGTAAGAATGTGTATGTGTGTGTATATTATGTACAGGGGCTTTAAAAGCAACATCTGAGGGACTGACTCTATTACGAAGCAAGGGCCAGAGCCCCAGAGTGGGTTTGTTTTTTTTTAAATAAATAAATTTATTTTTATTGGCTGCATTGGGTCTTCATTGCTGTGCATGGGCTTTCTTTAGTTACGGTGAGCGGGGGCTACTCTTTGTTGCGATGTGCGGGCTTCTCATTGCAGTGGCTTCTTTTGTTGCGGAGCACGGGCTCTAGGCACGCAGCCTGCAGTAGTTGCAGTGCGTGGGCTCAGTAGTTGTGGATTGCGAGCTCTAGAGCGCAGGCTCAGTAGTTGTGGTGCATGGGCTTAGTTGCTCTGTGGCATGTGGCATCTTCCCAGACCAGGGCTCGAGCCTGTGCCCCCTGCATTGGCAGGCAGATTCTTAACCACTGTGCAACCAGGGAAGTCCCCCCAGAGTGATTTTAACTAAGCGAGTTTATTGACGGAAATTGGCTAATCTTTGCTTACTGGAATTTGTTTTATAGTTTTTGCAAGGACATAATCCTTTGTTTAGAAGAATTGCCCCTTGACAGAAGTTGGACTAACTATGGCTCATGGGCTAAATATGTCTCACAGTCTCTTTTGTGTATAACCCATGGCCTTTTTTTGTACATCCCATAAGCTAATATTAGTTTTTTACTTTTTTAAAGGGTTAAAAAACTTACACAAAAACCGTTATGTGGTCCAGAAAACCTAAAATATTTTTATCTGGCCCTTTACCTGAAAAAGTTTGCCAGCCTCTGTCTTAGAAAATAGAAACTTGTAGGCCCAGTCCTTGTTTCCTATAACTAGATTAATTTAATTAGCTCTTATCTCTGCTCCTTTCCACAAAAGTAGCTGGGATAAGTTACTTGAAGCTTTTTAAAATCTCCTCTATCGAAGGACTTTTAGTGTGTTCCTATTGCTCATATTATTAATGAAGTCTTTGAGTTGGCCTACTAATTAGCATCCTCTTCTCAGCCCATGTCCTGAATAAAGTCTTATCTAAAATAGAGGGGTGGTAGATGAAGGCCAAGTATCACCTTCATCACTGCTGAAGGCTACCTTTGGGGCTGTATGAGGAAGCAGTGTGGAACCAGTGCCAGACTCTCCGTGTGAAGAGTACAAGATGGTATGGACCCCTGTAGGCAGCTTCTTGAGGGGAGGGGGATAAAAAAGGGCAGAACTGCACTGAGCAGTCCCAATTAATTCTTAAATTTACCGACCACAGAGGGCAGTATTCCTCCAAAAAGAAGAAATGAGTAATTGAGTAAAGAGAAACCAGGGGTCAAATACTATACATGCTTTAGATTCACACTGAAGAAAATCTTATGGGTAGGGAAGAAGTATTGATACTTTTCCCTGAAATAGTTATCTTCAAATCCTGAACAGAGTCTGCAAGGCATGTCATCCTTCTCTTTTTTGCCCCCCGCCCCGTCCACCTCTCCAATTTTACCTCTTATTACTTTCCTTTACTTCAGTATACATAACTACATTAAATTATTTGCTGTAGCTGGTCTCTGTATCTTGACTCTTGTAATATTCCGGTTAGTGATGTCCTTCTCCTGCAATCTACATCCATCCTTTGTAGAAAACGTCAGTTCAGAATTCACTTTTTCCAGGGACTACCTGCAGTTTAAACAGCACAACAGTTTGCTCTATTCTCTGTCTTCTGTTGTGCATCCTTCCATTTCCTAAATTTTCATGTTAATATGGTACCATGTTTTAGTAACAAGACCCGTGGATTAAGGATTGGTGGTGTTTTAGCCACCATTTCTTATGTGCTAGGTACAATGCTGAGTGCTTTTAACACATTCTCATTTAACTTTCACAGTAGTCCTAATGGAGTAGATTGTAAGTAGGTCACACATTTTGTAATACAATGTACTGTGCAAAAATGAGGACTGTGATTAATAAGGTTATAGATCAGTCTCCTAAAATATTTATATACTTATTTTTCTTTTTTAAAAATATTTTATTTTGTATTGGAGTTCATTTGATTTACAATGTTGTGTTAGTTTCAGGTATACAGCAAAGTGATTCAGTTATACATATAACTATTCTTGTTAAAATTCTTCTCACATTTAGATTATTACATACATACTTATTTTTCTTAGTAGATTTCAAAGTTCTCAAGGAAAGAGGTAGTGGCTGCTCCTGTTTTATGGTTTCCATCACATTTAGTGCATTGTTCTGAAGAAAAATGGTTGTTCAGTATATTTCTGTCTCCAGTACAGTAAAATTAATAATAAAAGGAATAAAAATAGGAATTATTTTTAATAAGTTCTACAAACCAGCTGGGAGTTAATGCTGTGGCAGAGGAAAGGAATAAATCTTGAAAATAAAATCAGCAAAAGCTGTGTAGATTTTTCTTCTTCCTTAGCTTGTTAAAATGCAAAATGTTAAATTAAAACAGATATAGAAAGAGTAATAAAATGATCCCTCATAACCTGCCGTTAGGCTTCAACTCTTATCAACCCATGGTCAATTTTATTTCAGCTATACGTCACCCACCCTAGATCAATTTGAAGAAACTTTCAGGCATCATAATCAGTTTCTGTGAATATTTCAGTGTGTCTTTGTAAAAGATGAGAGTTCTTCTTTTTTAATTGAAGCATAATTGATTTACAATATTGTGTTAGTTGCAGGTGTACAGCAAAGTGTTTCAGTTATATATTTTTAGATTATATTCTATTATAGATTATTACAAGATATTGAATATAATTCCCTATGCTATACAGTAAATCCTTGGTGCTTATCTCTTTATGTATAATAGTTTGTATCTGATAATCCCATATTCCTAATTTGTCCATCCCTTCCTCCCTCTCCCCCTGTGGTAACCATAAGTTTGTTTTCTATATCTGTGACTGTGTTTCTCTTTTGTAAATAAGTTCATTTGTATTATTTTTAGATTCCACAAACTATAGTATTTGTCTGTCTCTGTCTGACTTACTTCACTAAGTATAATATTCTCTACGTCCATGTATGTTGCTGCAAATGGCAATATTTCATTCTTTTTTATGGCTGAGTAATATTCCATTGTGTATATATATCTTCTTAAGTAGTCATCTATTGATGGGCACTTGTGTTGTTTCCGTATCTTGACTGTTGTAAATAGTGCTGCTATGAACATTGGGGTGCATGTATATTTTTGCATTAAAGTTTTTGTTTTTTTCTAGATATATATACCCAGGAGTGGAATTGCTGGATCATACAGTAGTTCTATTTTAAGTTTTTTAACGAACCACTATACTGTTTTCCATAGTGGCTGCACTAATTTACATTCCCATCAATAGTGTGCAGTGGTTCCCTTTTCTCCACACTCAGATGAGGGCTCATTTTTAGAACAAAATGACAATTGCATTATTGTCCAAAAATTTAACAGTTCTTTAATATCATCAATTATCCAGTTAATGATTGAGTTTCTCTAGTTGTACACTTTCAAGGTTAGTTTGCTCCAGGATCTGAGTAAGATCAGTACAGTGTATTGGCTTACATATTGCTTAAATATCTTTTAATTCATAAATTATGCTCTCTCTCTCTCGCACTCCCTCCCTCCTTGCAATTATTTTTTTTTTCAAAAGAAGCTGGGTCATATGACTTTGGATTCTCATACTGTGGACTTTGCTGATTTCATCCCATAATGTCCTTTACCATGTTTCTTTGTTCCTTGTATTTTTGTAAATCGATGGTTATATCTAGAGGCTTGATCAGATTCAGGTTCAAACATTTTATCAGTAGTGTTTAAGTGGTATTAAGTACTTCTGTCAGGAATTTTTCTTCTCTTCTGTTATGTTAGCAGCCATTGGTAATCATTACTGAAATCCATTAACTCATTAGGGATTATAAGATGGTGGTATTCTAATATGCCATTCCTTCTTTATTTGCTGGAATATTTCTATAAAGAGAAACAGCACTGCATTAACTGTAAGGCTACTCTGAAATATGTTTATCTACTCTGAGGTAAACACTTAATGCACTCTTTTGACTTACTATTTTTCAAAATAATGAATCACTTCCCTAACCTTCTTTGAAGGTGACCAACAAGATTTTTTTTTTTTTTTTGAGATTCATTATGAACTTGTGGATTTAAACATATTTTTGTTTCAGTTGGTTTCAGTATTCTTACTGATGTTCAAATTTTCCTATCTTTGGCTAACGGGAGCTTCATCAAGTTGGTTCCTGAATCTTTTCAGTAATCTTGATAACTTTTTGCTTTCTAATATGACACAATTTTCCAGATTAATCTTTAATATTTTCTTGCAAGATCTGAAATCATTCTTCTCTCCAAAGAGCCCTGGATTCTTTAGGTGAAAAATATTAAGAGACTGTGATTTGGGTAATGGGGTGTTAATTATGACAGGGTTGGTCACTGGGCATTGTGTAAAGGCTTATTCAGATAGTCAAGTGAGGAAATATATAGTTTTGAAAATAAGCAATAACTCTCTTTTCCCGTGTCAAAACCCTCATTATATAAAACACTAGCATACTCATTTTCTTTACAATTCAGACAACAGTCTTAGAATAATATCACCGCTAATATCTATACTGTGATTACTAGAAATAGTTTAAGGTTTTTAAAATTTCTTTCACAGTTCTTTCTGCCCTTAAAGCAAATATGTCTAGTGTATATATAACTAAATAATTCCTTTCTGTATAGTTACACCATCAATTTGAGTTAGGTTTATTTATTTCAAATTTTAAGCTACTGTCTTTTATTACAAAATTGACCTAGTTTTATAATTATGTATAATATTTACATGGTTCCAAAATCAACTGTATAAAAACAAGATTTAAGCAGGGAGATCTAGCTTCTATCCTCATGTCCTTCACCCTATTTTCATCTTCCCTTTTAAGTAACCATCAAACGTTTGTGGTCTATCCTTCCATTTTTTAAATCCTTCCACTTTTAAGTATATGTGTGTGTATATGTATGTGTGTGTATTTGTACTGACCCTTTACTTAGATAAATAGATTAATTTATGTAACTTTCTCTACCTTGCTTTTTCTACTGTACAGTATAAACTGGGAATCACTGCATAGAAATATGAAGAGAGATTACTTATTCCTTTTCACAGCTGCATAATGGTCCACTAGTGAATATTCGAAAGCATATTCAATCAGTCTGTTACTGATGTATGTTTCTGCTTTTTTCACTATTACAAACAATACATCCATAGATAGCCTTGTTAAAAGTTCTGTTTTTACCGGGGCATCTTTGAGGTAGATTCCTGGAAAAGGGTGCTGAGTCAGAGGCTAAATGTAAATTTTTTTTTTGATTACTAGTGTTAAATTCCTCTCCAGAGGGCTTATTTATATTTTGCATTCCTATCAGCAATATGTGAAAATGCCTGTTTCTTCAGAACCTGGCAGCTTTTGGATTTTTGCTGAAATTATATCTCATTTAGCTTTAAGTTCCTATTACCTTGTTATGAGAGAGATTGATCATCTTTTCAAATGAGTAAGGGTTATGTGAATTTCTTTTTGGGTGAACTGTTTTTCCATATCTCTGGTCCATATTTTTTTTTTTTCCTTTTCGGGTTGACTTTTTTTCTTTCTATATTTAGAAGATTTCTCTACATTTAGAAAACTAAACTTTTAGGATATAATTTGCAGACATATTTTCCCAGTATATCTGTCTTTTTACCTGGCTTAAGTTGTTGAATGTTTTACCCCACAAAAATATTATCATGAAATTTATCAATCTTTTAATTACGTTACTGGATTTTGTGTTATAGTTAGAGAACTTTTTCCAATTCAGATAATAAAGCTATTCACCCATGCTTCCTTGAGTACTTATATAATTTTTTACATTTCAAGTCTCTGATGGAATTTCTGCTGCTTTATAGTTGAGGAATGTATCAAATTTTATACTCGTAGCTCTATGACAACAGCCTTCATTTAAAAGTCCATTTCCTTACTGATTTCTTAGCCACTTCCCCTTATACTAAAAATTCCATAAGCAGTTAAATCTGTGTCTGGATTTTCTGTTTTACATTATTGGTTTGTATGTCTGTTCAAACATGAAGAACACATCAACTTAAGTATTGAGGCTTTATGATATCTTTTAGTATCTGGTTGTGCTAGATCTCCTTCATTCTTTTTCAGTTATTCTGACAAATCTTGCTTGTTTTTATGCCTTCTAATGCGCTTTAAAAACAACTTTTAATGCTCTAGGAAAAAATGGTACTTTTACTGGAATTGTATTCTATTTAGAAGTTAACTTAGGAAGAACTTTAACCTTTATGATGTGGGTCTTCCTATCCAAGAATGTCCTGTATATTTTCATTTGTTCAAGTCTAGTTTTGTGTTTTTCAGAGATTTTTCATAGTTTTCTTAAGTTTTAGACATCTCTTGCTAAATTTGTGCCTAAGTCTGGTCTCTTTCTCCTTCTCCCCAACCCCACTTTTGTAAACGAAGGCTTTTTTTGTTGTTGTATTTTCCAAGTTGCAAGAGTGGAAATGAATGGTATTAATTTTTGTATGTTGGTTTTTATCACTCACTATTTTCCAAATTCTCTTATGTTTGCAGTAATGTTCCATCAATTTGGGGGTTTTGCTAGATATCATCTGCAAGTAAAGAGGTGTTACTTCTTCCTTTTCAGTTCTCATGCCTCTAATTGCTTTCTGCTGTTTCTCCGTATTAATTTATAACTTCAATAAAATATTAAATAATTATGAAGCCAGTGTTATTAGGGTTAGGATTGGCTAGATTGAATAATTTCACAGGCTCTGGGGCAGAGGGGCTGTCCCTAGTTATCTGATACGTGGCCCTGGGGTGGCTAGGGCAGGTAGATACGTCCTGAGTGTGAGAAACTTATAAAGGAGGGGGTTGGGGTGAAGGGTCTGGATCGGTTGATTTGCATTTAAAAGGCACATTGTGTTCAATTTAATTGATATATTTATTTATGCTATGAATTTTCCTCTGATAATGGTTTTAGCCCTATCTTACAGTTTCATATATGTTGTGTATTCATTGTTACTATAGGGAAATTCTGTAGTTTTGTATTTCTTTTTTTTTCTTTGCGCTACACAGGCCTCTCACTGTTGTGGCCTCTCCCGTTGCGGAGCACAGGCTCCGGACGTGCAGGCTCAGTGGCCATGGCTCACGGGCCCAGCCACTCCGCGGCATGTGGAATCCTCCCAGACCGGGGCACGAACCCATGTCCCCTGCATCGGCAGGCGGACTCTCAATCACTGCACCACCAGGGAAACCCTGTATTTCTTTTTTAATCTGAGTTGTTTAATAGCATATTTTTAATTTTCAGGGAGAAAGTTCTTTGTTTTTATTAACATTTTGGTCATAGAATGCTGTATTCTAATTTTGGTATTAATTGATCATTTCTTGTGGACACATGTATTTTAATTTTCATAGATGTTTTGTTTACTTTTACAAAGAAGATGTATTTTCTGTTGGGGTTTGGAGTTTGACATGTATCCATGAGGTCCTCTTGTTGTTTTTGTTGTTTAGGTCTTCTACATCCCTACAGATTTTTTTGTCTACTTGATCTTAGATTGAGAGAGCTATGCTAGATTATAAATTTTGGATATATGTTTTTATATATTCTTTTTGAATATTCTATAGTTTCTAATTTATGAAAGATTTTGCTGTGTTACTGGGAAGAAAAATTTTAATCATTTCTGTGTTCTTGTTGTGACTCTTAACTTCAGCATTTTAAAGTTTCCTTTTTCTCCTTTCATGCTTTTTGTTCTGAACTCTTCCTTTTCAAATATGAACATCATGACCACTGAATTTTATTTATTTTGCATTTTTCTGTTACTTATTGTCCATGCTTTTATTTTTAACCTTTCTGAATCTCTCCCACTTAAAATTTTAGATGTGTTTCTTATATACAGCATAGAGCTGTATTTTGCTATTTTAGGCGATATGAGATATATTTGGTTTCAATTCCATATTGCTTTACATACACACATTTATATATAAAATATTCCACTATATGGCATATTTTCCTTTATTTTTTCTTTGGTATTTATTGGTATATCACTCTCCTTTCTCTTGTGTATTTTTGACTATATAAAATTGTTTAAATTGTTCAAACAATTAGGTGTATACCAATAAATTATGCTCCCAGCTAACTTCTGTCAGATAATCAGTGAATTTATTTTAGTTTTCACATAATCTCCCCATTCTTTCCTAATTTAGGGTAGTTGCACTCTCCCTACATTGTCAGACTATATAGCCATTACTTAACACACAGTTTCCTTTATAAGCATCATTTAGTTTTAGTTCTTTTTTTTTTTTAACATCTATATTGGAGTTTAGTTGCTTTACAATGTTGTGTTAGTTTCTGCTGTATAACACAGTGAATCAGCTATATGTATACATATATCTCCATATCCCCTCCCTCTTGCGCCTCCCTCCCACCCTTCCTATCCCACCCCTCTAGGTGGTCACAAAGCACCGAGCTGATCTCTCTGTGCTATGCAGCTACTTCCCACTAGCTATCTATTTTTACGTTTGGTAGTGTATATATGTCAATGCTATTCTCTCACTTTGTCCCAGCTTACCCTTCCCCCACCCCGTGTCCTCAAGTCCATTCTTTACATCTGTGTCTTTATCCTTTCCTGCCCCTAGGTTCATCAGAACCATTTATTTTAGATTCCATATATATGTGTTAGCATACAGCATGTGTTTTTCTCTTTCTGACTCACTTCACTCTGTATGACAGACTCTAGGTCCATCCACCTCACTACAAATAATTCAATTTTGTTTCTTTTTATGGCTGAGGAATATTCCATTGTATATATGTGCCACATCTTCTTTATCATTCATCTGTTGATGGACACTTAGGTTGTTCCATGTCCTGGCTATTGTAAAGTGCTGCAATGAACATTGTGGTACATGTCTCTTTTTGAATTATGGTTTTCTCTGGGTATGTGCCCTTAGTGCTTCAAGTACGTGTAATGTTCAGTACCAGTCTTTATATCAATGTTTGTCTGGTCATTTTGATTTTCTGAAGTTTATATGCTAAGCTTCTTCATGAAGCACTCTTAGCAATAGTATCCCTGAACTCTTGCTTATTCATAACAATGTGTGGCCTTTTTACCTGAAGACCACCTTAACTAGGTATAAAATCCTTGGCTTGAATTTCAATGAAGCAAATACCTGCATTCCTAAGCAGAACTTTCTCCTCTAAAATTAATCACTATCATGTGGTTATGCCTTATATTTATAGTTTTACCACCTAAGTATATGTTACTACACATGTTTTAGATTTAAAAAAAAAACAACTAAAATTTGTAAAACTTAATAGAAATGAAACCATGCAATATATATTCTTTTCCAACTTTTTAAAACTTAAATCACATTTATGAGATTTAGCCACATCATTGTGTGTGGCTGTAATTCATTTTCATTGCTTATAGTATTCTGTATAATGAATATGCAATAACTTATCCATTATATTGTTGACGAATATTTAGATGTTTAAATTTTTGCTGCTTTAAACATGCCTGCACACATTTTCAGGGTGGAATTGGCTGAAGTAGATTTCTAGAGTCATGGAGTATGTGTAACTTCTGCTTGATTAGATAAAATAAAAATTTTCCAAAGTGGTTATAGCAATTTATATTTTCACTAGCAGCCTGTGAGATAGGCTCTTAGAGTTGGAAGGAGACTAAGAAAGCATCTATTTCAATTCTTTTAAATATGATAAAATGAGTTTCTGATAGGTCCACAGTGATGGATTTGAAATTCCATTGCTGGTTAGTGAGCAAGGTGGCTGTGGATTCCTGGTTTTTTTCTTTCTTTCTTTTTTTGTTCATGTTAGTGTTCTTTCTGTGATATTTTGACAATAAAGGAATAGACTGAAAGATGATTGGAACACATGCAAAATCTCAAAAAGTCTTATACTTTAGGTCATGCCATAGCTTGAGCTACCCATAGCTCAAATATGCTCCAAGTCTTACTGTTATAGAAATATACAATATTGTTATTGTGCTAAGCCTGAATCATTACAAGGTTGATTTGGTATTGTGTGTTCTGTTTATAAAGGCAGATAAATACAGTATGTATTTTAGAAAGATTTCGTTAAAATGTTATAATTGAAATAATTATGCTTAAAGATTTTAATGGCTGAATATTTTACTCCATGTAAAATGCCATACCATCCAAAGATATGGATAAATTAGGCATAACTCTAATATGCAATGTTTGATGTTCTCTGTTTATTTCATATGTTATCTAAGTTACCGGTTCTTGTACAGTACATATAGTATCTGTTCTTTTATATTCCTTTTAGCTTTTGTATAATACATGTTATGCAGTAGGAAATTTATTAATATATTGAATACTTCAATTTCCCACAGAGTATGTAAGTCTGGAGTCAAAATAGTAGGTGTGACTAGCATTAGAGTTGCACTTCATAAATATTTCTGAGGAGAGTTGAAAGTAGTATAGAAGGTATTTATCTTAGTAATTATGACTAAGTTGATAAAACATGTTTTTGTACCCTAATACCTGTTTTGTATAAAACAAGGGATTGAGAAAAAGCCATACACTATGACTCTAGAAATCCACTTCTGCCATTTCCACCCTGAGGTGCAGGAATTTTTAAAACAGCAAAATGTTAAATATAAAAATATTCATCAGCAATATAATGGATAAATTATTGCTATAATTCTCCTTTGATCCTTATTTAGTACAAGCATATTTAATAGTGTAAATGATAAGTGGAGAATTCAGAAGAATTGGCCCAATTTTAATATTGTTGTGCCTCAAGTAATAGGGAAGTCTGAGGAGTGGGGTGAAATGGGGGAACAGCTGGTCGGTAGAGCAGTCAGAACACATACATTTATTAATTAAGTTTGCCATCTTATATGGTCGCAGTTTGTGGTGCCCCAAAACAATTACAGTAGCAACATCAAAGATCACTGATCACCGATGAGCATAACAAATAGAATAATAATAAAAAAGTTTGAAATATTGTGAGAATTAGCAGGATGTGACAGAGATGCAAAGTGAGCAAATGTTGAAAAAATGGCGCTGATAGACTTGCTCAATAAGGTTGCCACAAACCTTCTATTTTTAGAAAATGCAATATCTGCAAAGTGTGAAAAAGGAAGTGCAATAAAAAAAGGTATGCCTGTATCTTTAGCTCCCTATGGAAATGAATATCTATTTAGTGCCGTGCAGAGAAGCCTACTGTGTCAATTTGGGGACTTTTAAACAATTATACTTGGGGAAATTGTTTTGGAAGAAACAACGAATTACTTCGTTTAAATGTGACTTTTGGGGTTTGTGACTCTTGTAGGATTATCAGTCTCATTATTTCATGTTCCACTGAAAATGAGTATATTTTGCTCACCTTCATTCTATTTGACCTTAAATATGTAAGTATATAAATGTTTTTCTTCACTAAAAACATGAAGGACAGGCACACAGATCTCAACTGGCTTGTAATAATATCTAATATATATGCACGTTTATAATTCATGTTGATATATATTTATAACATCTATATTCATGTAAAATATATAACGTAGGTGCTCATATATTCTGTCAACAACACAACACATGACGGCATATAAAGAAGCATTTTGATTACCTACCAATGGTATATTAGTAAACAGTGGGTTTTTGGAGAAAAATAAAACCCTGATTTTTAGCATTTGTCTACTTCCATGGTGTAACTACTCTAACCATAGCCTAATTCAAGATACCAACACTCTTTGCTACTGAACATGTAGTAGAGAAAAGATGCTGGTTTCAGGACACCTTGTATATCTGTTTTTCAGATGAGAAAACTGAAGCATAATGAAGTGATGCGATTTGTTAAAAGTAGAACTCATATGTTGAAGAATTGTACTTGAACCACGTTATTTTATTTCTCCAAATATCTGTCTCTCCACTAACATATGTGATTCCCTCATACAATAAATTCCTAGAATAGAAGGATAGCACTTTTATCTTCTTGGCATTGCCTCCTCTTCCCTTATGAACTAAGTAAGCCTTTTAGTATAAGTATGCCCCATGCAATATCATGAACAGAATGCAAAAATTGGGACAATCTTTGACTAAAAAATATTTTTGTGATTTATCTGAAATTCAAATTTAACTGTGTTCTGCATTTAATCTGGCAACCCTAGCTTTGCCTTATATAAGCAGTGTTTAAGTTGGAATGACAAGGGCCATCACATGCTGAGGGAAGATAATGAACAAAGGCATAGAGGGAGAATTGAATACCGACTGCTTATAAAACCCCAAGGAGAATCATGTGACAGAAGAAAACTCTATGAAAGCTCTCTGAGAACAGGAACTGTGTCTTATTTACCCTAGGACCCACTCTGATTACCACAGAATAGGTGATTAGTAAGTATTGTCCAATGTTTAAATGCACAGTTGCTCTGTGACAAAGAGAAATAGGTTGGAGCTGTGGAGTGAGCCTAGATTGTGGAGGGCTTGGAAAGCTGGGAGGTGTGGGTTTGGGGGAGACCGTGCTGAGGATCAGGTTTGAATGGGATTGATCAGAATCTCAAATAACCAGTGTACCCAGTTCAGATAGAACCCTTAAATGCATTCACACTTTCACATCCAGGAAACACCAAATTCTTCTATTACTTCTGTGGTCTTTGCTCATGTTGCCAGAGAAGGGAGCAGGGAAAAAAAAAAAAAAGTGAAGTCTATAGGATAATGAAAGGACATGGAAAGTTGCAAGAACATTTTCACTTACAATCATAAGATCATTTCACAGTGTTCCTTCCAAAACTGACTAATAAACAAGATGGATGAACTTCATTCTGTCTCAGGTTTTGAATATGTCTGAAAAACTGGTGAGATATTCCAAGGAAGAGAAATATGACATTCTCATACCGATTCTGAGACCAGTTCTGTCTGTCACTCAGATTGTTCTCCAACCCTGCCCCAGGCACTCACTGAGGTGGGCAGGGATGAGAGAAGACATGACCAAGGTTTTATGAGTGCTGAGGGCATTGTTGGGTGCCAGTGATGGACCGAGGCATTGCTGTGGTTCAGGCAGTGACTGGCGGTCGTGCCCTTGGTGCACATGATGCTCAGCCTTCTTCATACGGCAGTCCTGGGTGTCATTAGCAGAGGCAGTTTCCTAGTTTGGTGTCAACAACACCACCATTTCAAGGCAGTGTAACTACTCATTTGGGTATCAGCCAATACAGAAGCATCACTACAGTTTGATGGAGCTGAAGAAGAGGAAAACTGAAAACTTGTAAGTCACTATGGCATCAGCTAAAGGGACTGGTTCACAAGGCCCAGAGGAGACTGAGAATCACAGTGGGAAGAATTTTGAGATAAGCTTGTACTCTCGCAGAGAAGGTGCTGTGAGAGGCAGAGGAAAAAAATCTGATTTGTGTCACTCTGAACTTGTGCTCTATCAGTCTTCCCCACCTTGGTGTATTGTCATGTCCTGGGCACAATGGGCAGTGGGGATGGCTTAGTTTGTGTTGCTTATTGTGTATATTCTAGATTATATGCATCCCAATAAGTATAACAGCATTATCCACACTGAGGTCCACAGCATACTTGTTTCACAGCAAAGTTACCTGTTACTTAAAAAAAATGCTGTCTAAATAAATGTGGATTCATGAGTTTAACAAAATAGTTTTCTCAACTGTAAGACTTCTCAGAACCTTAAAATGTTAAAATAATTATAAATATCCAAGAGGCAGATTTAGAATTAGTCTGTTCCAAGCTTAATTGACCACTATAATTTCCCCCCACTGTGGTACATCTTTTAAGACCAGTGTTCCAAGTGACACGCTCTAGGAAAATGTTCTTCCTTCTATTCATGATGGTATGCAAGTTATGGGTTTATTGGAAAATCACTCCAGGGATACAAACACTTTTTTTTTTGGTATGAATCTTACATTGGTGAATTACTCTAGTGGGCAGAGAGGAGCAATATTTAACTGCATGCTCACACATTCTCAAGTGTACCTAGTCTCTCCTAGGCTGTTGCCTCAGGAATGAAAAGAATGTCATTGTGTTTGCCACTGGAAAACACACTGTGTCTGCACACATTGGATCTGAGATTCCTCTGTTTATGGGCTTGGCAGAAGTAGAAAGGACCTTCAAGGCTGACCATATCCAGGGAACGTCAGAGCATTCACTGGTTGTTTATCATCTGTCATGGTTTTACTGCTAGGGATCTGGGTGTTTTTTTTGCACTTTTGAGATATCCTTCCCGTTTTCCTCCAGTATCTGAAATTTAATGTACTGCATTCTGTTTTGTTTTGTTTTTTTTTAAAGTCTCTAAGCCTTTGGGGATCAAGAATGAAGATGATTTGTGAAATTTAACAACTGTTTACTTGTCACTTAATATATAAATTTTTTCAAAATTGACCTACTCAGCTACTTTTCTCATTTGAGATATGAAAAAAAAAGAAGATTCTGACAAAAACATACCTTCATTTAGAATTATAACTGTTAATATCTTCTCTTATTTTAGATATATGAAGTAAAAAAGCTATAGTTTACCTCAACCCCACCCTCAATCCCTGAATCTCACTCTCTTTTTCCTATATCGGACGTAACTGTTGTCAGGAATTTAGTGAGTACTCTTCCATTATATACTTTTCCATACATACGAGTATTTGTAACATCTATACACATAAATGTACATTATACATATATATATAAATGCTATATGTCCATAAAGAGCATCATACTTTATGCATTTATGTTTACTAATTTGTAGGAATACATACTAAATTTCATTTGTTTTAATAGCTGTATAACCTTTTATCTTGTATATTTATATATTGCATTTGGACATGAGGGTTGTGTTTAGCTTGTTTTTCCCAATTACAGGTATTGCTTGAATAAACATTTTTTTATGTGTACACTTATGTGAGAGTTCCTTGAAGTCACTTCACACCTCCAGGATTGTTGTCACTGGGGTATAACATATGGGGTATATTTGCAGTTTTTTCCTAGATACTGCTGATTGTACCCCAATATGGCTGTAACAATTTTCATTCTCTTTGGCTGAATCTTGAGAGTACCATTTCCCCTGAATTCTTGCATATATTTAATTAGATCATAAAACTTTGCTTGTGTGGTGGAAGAAAAATATCAGTTAATTTGTATTTCCCTGATACCAAGAGAGATTAGCATATTTTCACATTTGTCTTTTCAGTTACTATTCTGGAAATAGCTTGTTTTTAAATTTTGCCAGTTTTATTGATGTGATTTTTGTCTTTCTCATTGATTAATTGAAGTTCCTTTTATATTCACAATATTACTTCTTTGTTGGATATTACATTGTAAAAATCTTCTATTCTCAGGCTATATTTTAACTTTATAATTATTATTTAAAATTTAAAATTAAATATTCTTGATGTGTCTTATTTAATTGTCATAAACATATTTTCCAAAATTTTAGAAATTTCTCACATTTAGAACTTTAGTATACCTGGGACTGGTTTTTATTTGTTACGAAGTAGTAAATTTAATTTTCTTAGGGTTACTTTTGCTAACACAGTTTATTACAAACTGTATTTTCCTCACTGATACATTGTAATGCATATATTATACACCATGTTCTTCTATATTTATGGGTCCGTTTCTGGGCTTGCTTCTAGTCCATTGATTTGCTTGACAGCTATGGTGCCAACACTGTATCAGCTGAAATAGTATTGTTCTACCTTTTGGTAGGCAAGAACTCTTTCTTTAAGATTGTTTTGGCAATTTTTTTTTTTTTACTTTACATGTGATTTCAGATTCAGTTTAAGTTCTATGAAAATGTCATTCCAATTTTATTGGAAGTTGTATGAAATTTTAGATCAATTTTTGGGAGAAGGTATTTTAACTATGCTGAGAATTTCCAGTCACTCAGTTCTTTATGACTTTCAAAGAGTTTTCATCGTTTTGTCCAAAATGTCTCATATATATTTTTGTTAGAATTTTTCATAGACTAAAAAACTGTATTTGGAATCTCTTTTCTTTTGCTTTTTCCTAACCAGCTCTTACTGGCATAAACAAAACACTCTTGACTTTTGAATGTTCATCTTCTATCTAGAAACCTTATTAAACACTCTTATTGGTTTTTATAACTTTTTCTTTGTGAATTTCTTCAGGGAAGAATCCAAATAATGACAATATTTAAAGTCTTCCTGTGACAGAGACCAGTATTTGTCATCTAATATCCTTTTTCCTTTGAAGATAGCCCTGCATTTTAACTGGGCACATGGCTATCCAGGATAAAGCCAACATTTCCCAGGCTGTCTTATATTTACGTGTGACTGTGATTAAGTTTTAATCATGGGGATGTAATCAGAAGGAATCTATTCAGCTTCAGAGAACTGAATTTAAAGGGAAAATATTGATATAACTTCTTATCACCTCTTCCTTGTATGGAATGCAGAAGTGATGGCAAGTGCTGGAGCATTTGTCTTGGACCATGCAGTGAAAACTGCATATTGAGGAGGGCAGAACAAGAAAGAGATATCCTGACTCTCTGATTGTCGGTCTTTACAATCGACCCAGGTCACTGAAGTTTATAAGAAGGAAAAAAAACCCAAACAAAACTGCTGTTCTGATTCTTTGGGTTTTCTGTTTCTTGCAACAGAACCTATTCTTTCCAATCTTCATATAAGTTGTATAATTTTTTTTCAGGAACAGTTATATATGATAGAGATCATCTATTCCTTAGAAATTTGCTAAAACTAAACTGTAAAAGTGTTTTGTTCAGTATAGGAGATTTTTGAGTACCACATTAATGTCCTTAATAATTTATCTATTTAGGTATTCATTTCATCTTGGATCCGTCTGTCTTCTATCCCTCTGTCGTTGTTTCTTTCTCTCTGTGTGTGTGTTTCTCTCCCCGTCTCTAGATAGATATAGAACATAACCCTAGAAAAATCTTTTATTCCTTTCTGATTTTTCAGGTTTATTGGCTTTATTGTATATCTTACGAATTTTTTAAATCTCAGACGTATCTTTGTAAATACTTTAGTGTCTACGTTTGAAGTTAATTTATTCTGTTGAATGATTATTATCCATTGGGAAAGGAACATTTGATATATTAAGGTTCTCTAATTTTCAGTTTGAAAGTCAAATGTTTATTTCCTTGGAGGCAAATGTTACAAAAAGAATGTAGTGACAATCTGGTAGTATGATGTGAATTGCTATGCATTTTAGGCAATATTTTTAATAAAGAAGAAACTCAAAGTTTATAGTATAGGTTGAGGTGGCATATAATACCTTCTAAATCTTGTTCTCTCTCCAAACCATTGCCCCAAATAGCTGTTATCTATCTTATTCAAGTTAAGTCTTCAAGTTAAATTAACTTCAAGTTAACCAACAGATAAGTCAATCCTTTATCTCTTGGTATGCCAAGTCACATGGTATACCAAACCACCTTCATAGGTGTGTCATCAGTTGCTAATCAATATGAAAATGTATTTTTGCCAGGACTGTCATGGGAATGTCCATCAGAGGTTTCACTGAATTGACTTAATCATGTGGTAAGGTATGTTGTTGGCTACAACCTCTGCTAGAAAACAGGTAAGAGGCATGGCATATTGGCAATAGGGATAGCATGTTTACTGAAGTACAGTGCAGGGTATTAAATGCTGATACAGCCTTCCAACTGGCACCCCTGCCTCCACACTTACTCCCTATTCCCCATGTACCTCTTTCAAAGACGAACTAGGCTGACCTTTCTTAGGTCTACATTTATCATGTTACTTTCCCATTTAAAATCCTCCACTGACATCACTCTGCATCCAGAAGAAAATCAAACTCCTCCCGTGGCCTAAAAGACAACAATACTCACCACTGCCAACCTCACTGACCCCAACCTGTCTTTACTACATCTTGTTCACTCTTCCTGCCACACTGGCCTCCTTTCTGTTCTTGAAGTATGCCGTTCCTCTCTTGGGCCTACTTCTTGTTGTTCCTTCTGCATAGGACACTCAGAACTACTTACACCTGGCTTCCCAACTTAAATGTTGACCTCTCCAGAGACACTTGCCCTGTCTGCCCTACTAGAACCCAGTTACTCTTTATCTCATTACTGTGTGTGTGATGGAAGACAGCAACATACAGCTTGAAGAGGTATATTTTCTTTAGTGGTGACAGATATGGCATTTTAAGGAAATAAACACATTCTCAGACTTAGGTTTGGTTTTTCAGGGCCCCTTAGTTTCCATTTGGATGTACAGAGAGAATAATACTACCTCTGTAAATGGATGAGGGGGGTCTATCCTGACCCTTGGTGATTTTCTTCTCAACACTTCTCAGTTCTTGAAACAATCTTTTCTTGGTTTGCTTTCTTATATACAGTTGACCCTTGAACACTGTGGGGGTTGGGATGCTGACCCCCCCCCACCGCCCCCAGCATAGTTACAAATTCACATACTGCTGTCTTTGCCTCAAAAACAAATGAATTGATAAATGACTTAACCAAGGTTAGGAAGCTGAAACATTTGGATGGAATCAGGACTCAAACCCTAGTGCTTTTGATTCCACCTATTGTGATCTTTAATCAAATGCAAACATTTCCTTGCACTTAATTTAAAGATCTGTACAATAAAAATACAGGTACTATATTTATTGAAAAAAATCTGCATATAAGTGTCCCCATGCAGTTCAAACCCATGTTGATCGAGGGTCAACTATATTATTTGTTACCCCACACTAAAATATAAGCTCCTTGAGTTCAGAATCTCTAGTGTCTTATTAATTGCTGTAACTCTTATACGCAGACTGCATCTGAGAGGCATTCAGTAGGTATTTGTCATCTGCTGATTGACTGAATAGCCTGGTCTCCAGTGCCTTTAGTTCACTCACTCTTCCAGAAATGTTTTTGAGTTTGCAATCCAAATATAAGTTCTCCCTTCTTTGAAACTTTGTACTTACCCTGTAATGACCTCATATTCTTCCTGTATTCTCACTATTTTTGTTAACTTCCTATCCTCTGCACTAAAGAGTGAACTTCTAAAGGACAAGGATGATGTCCTATTCATCTTTATATCCTTTATAACACTTAGCAAAATGCCTTGTACAACTTTACTGTTAGTGCATTAATTTATCCGATTAAAGCAGTCCTAATTTTCTATTAATTTATGCTTTTAAATTTTGAATCATGAGTTTTTGAGTTGTATACACTTTATGTTAAATGGAAGTAACAGTTTTCCCTTTTAAAAATTTAGTTGTTTCTGATCTGGCCTCATTCCTTATGTTTTCTTTGACCAGATGTGCTCCACTTAAAAACTGCAAACTGGCAGCTCACCGTCTAAATGCAGGCTGCAGATATGTTTTATTTGGCTTTCATAATGTTTTTAAAATTTTGAGTTAGGTGATACAATTTAAAAATTAGGTTTCATAAAATTTTTTGGACTTTTGGCTTTCCTAAAAAATAGGACAATCTGGCATCCCTGGGTTCACATACTCTCATGACAACAAATACTAAAAATGCACATGAGCTCTGATTTACCATAGGACTCTCTTGTCTTGCCTCATTTGTTTGCAGTACATGCTTAGACTCTTCATATATTGGAGTTTGAGACTCCAGATTTATTCCACTTCTACAATGTCTATGTAATTTTTGTGATGATTCAATAGTAACTACCTAAAAACACCTGCAATTTAACTCAGCTCTGTTTGACTCCAAAGTCTGAAGTGTTTCATCATCTACCATATTTGACTAGGTATAGAAGCATGTAAGGCTTTGAAAGAAAAGGAGAGTTATAGAACCCTCACACAGAAACTTCCATTTGCTTAGGAGCCATGAGAAGAGGTGAATTCATATATAGAGGTTAGAATGCTTGAGTTCTACTATCAGTTTTTCACAGATTTCTTTTGTGGTCATTTCACCATTTTGGGCTATAATTCCTCCTATACAAAGTAGGAATGATGTGTATTGATTCCTAGGTTTCCTTTTAGCACTTGCCATCCTATGATTTTTTTTAATCGAAGCATAGTTGATTTACAATATTGTGTTAGTTTTAGGTGTACAGCATATTTATTCATTTTTTTGCAGATTATATTCCATTACTGGTTATTATAAAATATTGGGTGTCATTCCCTGTGCTATACAGTAAATCCTTACTGCTTACCTATTTTATATATAGTAGTTTATATTTTTTATTCCCATATTCGTAATTTGTCCCCCCGCCTCACTTTTGGTAACTAAGTCTGTTTTCTATGTCTGTGAATCTGTTTCTGTTTTGTATATATATTCATTTGTATTATTTTTTTAGATTCCACATATAAGTGATATCATATAGTCTTTGTCTTTCTCTGTCTGACGTATTTCACTAAGCATAATATTCTCTAGGTTCATCCGTGTTGCTGCAAATGACAATATTTCATTCTTTTTTATGGCTAACATTCCATTGTATATATATACCATATCTTATTTATCCATTCATCTGTTGATGGGCACTTGGGTTGCTTCCATGTCTTGACTATTGTAAATAGTGCTGCTATGAATATTGGGATGCATGTATCTTTTTGAATTAGAGTTTTCATCTTTTCTGGGTATATACCCAGGAGTGGAATTGCTGGATCACACAGTGGTTCTAGTTTTTTAAGGACCCTCTATACTATTTTTCATAGTGGCTGCACCGATTTACATTCCCATCAACAGCGATGAGGGTTCCCTTTTCTCCATATCCTCTCCAACATTTATTATTTGTAGACTTTTTGATGATAGCCATTCAGACTGATGTCAGGTGATACCTCATTGTGGCTTTGATTTGCATTTCTCTAATAATTAACAATATTGAGCATCTTTTCATGTGGCTGTTAGCCATCTCTATGTCTTCTTTGGAAGAATGTCTGTTCAGGTCTCCTGTTCATTAAAAAAATTTTTTTTTTATTTTTTGATATTAACTTGTATGAGCTGTTTTTATTGGGTTAGCCAGAATGTTTGTCCAGGTTTTTCCATAACGTCTTAAGGAAAAACTCGAATGAACTTTTTGGCCAACTTAATATATTTTGGATATTAACCTTTTATCAAATATATCACTTACAAATATTTTCTCCCATTCCATAGGTTGTCTTTTCATTTTGTTGATCATTTCCTTTGCTGTGCAAAAGCTTTTAAGTTTGATTAGGTCCCATTTGTTTATTTTTGCTTTTATTTCTTTTGCCTTGGGAGACTGATCTAAAAAATATTGTGATGATCTATGTCATAGAATATTTTGCCTGTGTTCTCTTCTATGAGCTTTATGGGGTCATGTCTTACATTTAGGTTTTTAAACTATTTTAAATTTATTTTTGTATATGGTGTGTGAGACTGTTCTAATTTCATTGATTTACATGCTGTTGTCCAGCTTTCCCAAGACCACTTGTTAAAGAGACTTTTTCCATTGTATATTATTGCATTTTTGTTGTAAATTAATTGACTCTAGGTGTGTGGGTTTATTTCTGAGCTCTCTATTCTGTTCCATTGATCTATGTGTCTGTTTCTGTGCAAATTCCGCACTGTTTTGATTACTATAGCTTGTAGTAGAGTCTGAAGTTTAGGAGAGTCCTGGAGGGTATACCTCCAGGTTTGTTCTTTTTTTTTTTTTTTTTTTTTTATTTTTTGTT
>NW_020185336.1:12201183-12230859 GCF_003031525.2 Neophocaena asiaeorientalis asiaeorientalis | reverse complement strand
TTTTTTTTTTTTTTTTTTTTAATATTTGTGAAGGTATTAAACACATCAATCTGAGACACTTTATTAATTTATTTTTGCTGTGTTGGGTCTTCGTTTCTGTGTGAGGGCTTTCTCTAGTTGTGGCAAGCGGGGGCCACTCTTCATCGCGGTGCGTGGGCCTCTCACTGTCGCGGCCTCTCTTGTTGCGGAGCACAGGCTCCAGACGCACAGGCTCAGTACTTGTGGCTCATGGGCCTAGTTGCTCCGTGGCATGTGGGATCCTCCCAGACCAGGGCTCGAACCCGTGTCCCCTGCATTAGCAGGCAGATTCTCAACCACTGTGCCACCAGGGAAGCCCCCTCCAGGTTTGTTCTTTTTCCTCAGGATTGTCTTGGCAATTCTGGGTCTTTTGTGGTTCCATATAAATTTTAGGATTATTTGTCCTAGGTCTATGAAAAAGGCCTTGGGTAATTTGATAGGTATCACATTAAATATGTAGATTGTTTTGGGTAGTACGGCCATCTTAACAATATTAATTCTTCCAATCTAAGAGCACAGGATATCTTTCAATTTCTTTGTATCATCTTCAGTTTCCTTCATCAGTGATTTATAGTTTTCAGTGTATATGCCTTTCACCTCTTGGTTAAGATTATTCCAAGGCATATATTTTTTGTGTGTGATTTTAAATGGGATTGATTTTTACTTTTTCTGATATTTCATTATTAGTGTATAGAAACACAACAGATTTCTGTATATTAATCTTGTATCCTGCTACCTTGCTGAATTCATTCATTAGTTCTAATAGCTTTTGTGTGGAGACTTTAGGGTTCTCTATATAGTATATCATGTTTTCTGCAAATAGTGACAATTTTCCTTTTCCATTCCAGTTTAGATAGCTTTTATTTATTTTTTCTTGTCTGATTGCTGTAGCTAGAACTTCCAATACTATGAAATATAGAATTGGTGAGAGTGTCATCCTTGTCTTGTTCTTGAATTTAGCAGGAAGGGTTTCAGCTTTTCACCATTGAGTATTATGTTGGCTGTGGGCTTGTCATAAATGGCCTTTATTGTGTTGAGATGTTCCTTCTATACCCACTTTGAGAGTTTTTATCATGAATGGATGTTGAATTTTGTCAAATGCTTTTTCTGCACCTATTGATATGATCATGTTTTTTTTTTTCTTTTCTTAACGTGGTGTATCACATTGACTTGCATATGTTGAATTATCCCCGTGACCCTGGAATAAATCCAACTTAATCATGGTGTATAATCCTTTTTATATATTGTTAGATTCAGTTTGCTAGTACTCTGTTGATGATTTTTGCATCTATATGCATCAAAAATATTGGCCTGGGCTTCCCTGGTGGCGCAGTGGTTGAGAGTCCACCTGCCAATGCAGGGGACACGGGTTTGTGCCCCGGTCTGGGAAGATCCCATGTGCCGCGGAGTGGCTGGGCCCGTGAGCCGTGGCCGCTAAGCCTGCGCCTCAGGAGCCTGTGCTCCACAACGGGAGAGGCCACAGCAGTGAGAGGCCCGCATACAAAAAAAAAAAAAAAAAAATGTTGGCCTGTAATTTTCTTTTTTTGTAGTGTCTTTGTTGGGTTTTGGTATCAGGATGATGTGGCCTTTTAGAATGAATTTGTGTGTTCACTCCTTTTCAATTTTTGGAATGGTTTGAGAAGGATAGGTATAACTTATTTATGTGTTTGATAGAATTCTTCAGTGAGGCCATCTGGTCCTGTAGTTTTGGTTGCAGGAAGATTTTTTTTTTTAATTACAGATTTTATTTCACTTCTAGTGATCAGTCTTTTCAAGTTGTCTGTTTCTTTTCTTTTTTTTTTTTTTTTTTTTTTTTTTTTGCTGTGGCCTCTCCCATCGCAGAGCAACAGGCTCCGGACGCGCAGGCTCAGCAGCCATGGTCCACGGGCGCAGCTGCTCTGCGGCATGTGGGATCCTTCCAGACCGGGGCACGAACCCGTGTCCCCTGCACCGGCAGGCAGACTCTCAACCACTGCGCCACCAGGGAAGCCCTCAAGTTGTCTGTTTCTTCTTGACTCAGTCTTGGCAGGTTGTATGTTCCTAGAAATTTGTCCATTTCTTCTAGGTTGTAGAATTCGTTGGCATATAACTGTTCATAGTGTTCTCTTATGATTTTTTTTTCTCAGTGGTATTCATTGTTATTTCTCCTCTTTCATTTATTTTGTTTATTTTAGTCTTCTCTTCTCTTCTTGGTGTGCCTGTCTAAAGATTTGTCAGTTTTATTTGTCTTTACAAAAAACCAGCTCTTGGTATTATTGATCTCTTCCACTGGTTTTTTAAATCTCTATTTTATTTATTTGTTTATTTCCTCTCTGATCTTTATTGTTTTCTTCTTTCTGCTGATTTTGGGGGTTTTTTGTTGTTTTTTTAATTCTTTTAGGTGGTAGGTTAGGTTGTTTATTTGAGATTTTTCTTGTTTCTTGAGGAAGGGCTGTGTCCATATGAAATTCCCTCTAGAATTTCTTTTGCTGCATCCCAAAGATTTTGTAAAGTTGTGTTTTCATTTTCATCTGTCTCAAGGTATTTTCTGATTTCTTCCCTGATTTCATTGACTCATTGGGGTTTTTTTAGTAGCATGTTGTTAAGTCTCCATGTGTTTATTCTTTTCCCATTTTTCTGTCCATAGTTGATTTTCAGTTTCATATCATTATGGTCAGGAAAGGGGTTTGATGTAATTTCTATCCTCTTAAATTTTCTGGGGCTTGTTCTGTGACCTAATATGTGGTCTATCCTAGAGAATGCTCCAAGTGCACTTGAATACTGTGTATTCTGTTTATTTTGGATGTAGTGTCCTGTAGATATCAATTAAGTCCAACTAGTGTATTGGGTCATTTAGGACCTCTGTTGCCTTATTGATTTTCTGTCTGGATGACCTGTCCATTGATGTCTGTGGGGTGTTAAAGTCTCCTAATATTATTGCATTATTGTCAATTTCTCCCTTTATGTTTGCTTTATATATTTAACTGCTCCTATATTAGGTGCATATATGTTAATGTAACACCTGCTTCTTGTATTGATCCCTTTATTATTATATAATGCCCTTCTTTGTCTTTTATTATGGCCTTTGTTTTAAAGTCTGTTTGGTTTGATATGAGTATTGCTAACCCTACTTTCTTGCCATTTCCATTTGCATGAAACATTTTTCCATCCTCTCACTTTCAACTTGTGTGTGTCTTTCACCCTGAAGTCAGTCTCTTGTAAGCAGCATATTGCAGGTTCCTGTTTTTTTTTTTTTTTTTTTAATCCAATCAGCCACTCTGTGTCTTTTGAGTGGAGCATTTAGTCCCCTGACATTTAAAGTAATTATTGATAGGTATGTTTCTATTGCCATTTTATTCCTTGTTTCCAGTTGTTTTTGTGGTTCTTCTTTGTTCATTTGTTCCTTTTGGTTTTCCTTTTGTGGTTTGATTTTCTTTTGTAATACGCTTGGGTTCCTTTCTTTTTGTGAATCTCGTGTGTGTGTGTATATATATATATATATTTTATCATCTTTATTGGAGTATAATTGCTTTACATTGTTATGTTAGTTTCTGCTGTATAACCAAGTGAATCAGCTATATGTATACTTATATCCCCACATCCCCTCTCTCTTGCATCTCCCCCCAACCCTCCCTATCCCACCCCTCTAGGTGCTCACAAAGCACCGAGCTGATCCCTGTGCTATGTGGCTGCTTCCCACTAACTATCTATTTTACATTTGGTAGTGTTTATTTGTCCATGCCACTCTCTCACTTCATCCCAGCTTAACCTTCCCCCCTCCCTGTGTTCTTAAGTCCATTCCCTACATCTGTGTCTTTATTCCTGTCCTGCCCCTAAGTTCTTCAGAACCTTTTTTTTTTTAGATTCCGTATATATGTGTTAGCATATGGTATTTGTTTTTCTCTTTCTGACTTACTTCACTCTGTATGACAGATTCTAGGTCCATCCACCTCACTACAAATAACTCAATTTCATTTTCTTATTTTTGATTTGTGGTTACCATGGGGTTCATATATATTGACCCATAACTATATCTACTTGCTTTAAACTGATAGTCATTCAAATTCAAACACATTCTAAAAGATTTACATTTTTTACTACCTTCCCCCACATTTTGTGACTTTGAAGTCCTATTTTACATCTTCATGCTTATCCTCGTATTGTTTATTGTAGTCATAATCACTTTTACATTTTTTTTTGGTTTGTTTTTAATCTACCTACTGGCTTATTTAAGTGACATTCAATCTTTACTTGAATCTTTACTTCCTATTGAAATTTTCCCTTTCCTATAGATTCTTATTTCTTTCCCATTTAGAGAAGACCCTTCAATATTTCTTTTAGGGTAGGTTAATATTGCTGAATTCTTTTAGTTTTTGCTTACCTGAGAAATTCTTTATCTCTGTTTCTATTCTAAATCTTGCTGTGGCATGGAGTGGGTGGGGCCAGAGTGTTTTATCTGCTAGAAGCGGGACTGAGGCATGCTGGTTCCTGGTGCCACTTGAGTAAGCACTGAAAATGGCTGCCACTGCCCCACCTGGACCACACTCCAGGCTCTGGGCTGTCACTGCATAGCTAGACTGAGTCTTTTCCCAGGGCCCAACTGGCCCAGATCCCACAAGCTGTGGTATAGAATGAGTAGGGCCAGAAGGTTCACCCTGCTCAGATGGGGGAGTGTGGCAAGGCAACAGCCACAAGTGCAGAGCTCTCTCCGCCCTCTTTGTTGACAAGCCAGCACCCACACACTCTTCTTAAGTAGAGTCTAGGCTTTTTCAGTGCTTTCATCTGTCCCAGCAGTTCTCCTAGCAGCCAAGGTCTCCTCCTCTAGGACCCCAGGATTGGGATTCCCATCTACGGCTTGAACTGCTCGCTCCCCAGGGTGAGGGTCTGTCCATGCAGATTTTCTCTTCCTTTCAGATCCCTCTTGGGGGCAGAGGACCTGACCCTATACCTTTTTTCTGTCCTACCCAGTTATATGGAAATCTTTCTTGCAGCTTTTGTTGTATAGGAGTTCTTCTTCCAGTTTCCAGTTATTTTTCCAGGAGAATTGTTCCACATTTAGATGTATTTTTGATGTGTTTGTGGGGGGAGTTGATCTTCATGTCCTCCAACTCTGCAATTTTGATCCAATTTCCTTATGATTTTTTTTTGAAAAAAATTTTTGATGTATCCTTTATATGTTGATTTCAGTTGTTAACCCTGATATACATAGAGCTGACAAGTCTCTGTTGACCTGCCATTTGTTCATATTTGAACCCCTGTTTGATATTTTCTAATCACCCCATGGACATTTAAAAGTGTTATTTAAATTGAATATTATTCAAATAACTCCCCCAAAGATTACATTTGGCAGAGTTGAGCTGTGTGGTGACATTTCCCTTGGCTTACACTTAGATTTCTAAATGAAAGGGGAAATTTGACGGCAACGTGTATTTTTGGCTTTCAGAAAAATGTTGATGAATGTATGCATCATTCCCTCCCTGTGTAGTTGGCATATCTTAGAACATGCATCAGTTGGCCTGTGCTCAGGGAGATTGTGGCCTTTCACTGAACTTAACCTGTCTGAACTCCTCTTTAAAGCATTTGTTCAAGCCTACCCTCTCCCCATGTGAATACATGTCAGCCATGAGTAAGTGAGTGGTGTGCTTTATATCATGACTCTTTACAGAAGCAGAGAGAAACTAAATCACAGCACAGCAAGCACAACACCTCCTTGCTTCTTAGATGAGTGTTTCCTTAACAAGGAATTCGCAAGAGGGAAGACATATGGGAACATATGTATATGTATAGCTGATTCACTTTGTTATAAAGCAGAAATTAACACACCATTGTAAAGCAATTATACCCTAATAAAGATGTTTAAAAAAAAAAACAAGGAATAAAAATGAGGTATTCCAGTCTAAGGGTGAAAGGAAATCCAAGACAGCTTCACACTTTTTTAAATAATGAGATGGTCATTTTTCTAGCCAGTGTCAATGTGAAGTGATGTGTACCCAAATATTAGACACCAAGAAATGTAGGTATCAGCCTATACTGTTAGGAGTGAGGGTGAAGGCTTTCTTTATGACCTGCAAATGGATGCTAGAAGAAATATTTCTTCAACTTACGTGAGGCTTGAAAATTAGTACTCACTTACTATTTACAGAAAACTCTTTTTGTTAAAAGCTCTGGGACTTGTTTTCTCTAAGAGAGAGATTTGTAGCTATAATTAAGAAATCTGTTTAAATTATGCTGATAATTATCATAATTGGTATGAAAATCTGATTAAATACTTAGAGGAGTAAATTGCCCCAGCTGAGTTTGATAAGCAACACACTTTTTATAAAAGAAGCTGAAGTAGGTAAATAGGTTTTCAAAAATAAAGATCCTGCTAACTTTAAGTAGGTCACATTTAGAAGTGCTCTTTGTGTGTTTGTTTATCTTAATTTGGGAAGCTTGGTGGCCTTGCAATATTTATATCTAGGACTAAAACAAGGTCCAGAATAAAGTGCTGCTGGATTGGTTGAGGTGCTTTGAAACGAAAAGTCCTCACTGTTAATATCCAGACACTAAAATCTCTCAGAGTTAAAGGGCTAAGACAATGGCCGAGTGCATGATCGAATGTAGGAACTCGAGTGTGGGCCCATCCTGATGTGCATGAGACCAGTGGTTTTCCATATGTGTCAAAGAAATAACTGCAGTGATCCTTAAAATGTATGTTTCCGGTGAATAGCATATCTGGGAGAAGGACCTGAGAATCTCAATGATTAAAACATGGTCCTTTGGTGGCTTTTCAGTTCACTTCAGATTTGAGATCATAATTGCACTGATTTGAAAAAAAAGTGCAGGTTTCAAGTGGTGGAAAAGAAGGGAAACTAAAGGAAAGGGCATTTGAACCAAAGAATAAAGTAGATTATCTTCCTGGAGAGGAACAGAGAAGTGAGTAAAAATGGATAACATCAAATCATTTATATTTGCCTTTGGAAGATGCCCTGACTGTGTTCTGGCAGCAGATTTACAGTCATAACTTAATTTTGCTTAGGATAATAATAAATAGGTTTTCATTTCCAAAACACACACCCAAGAATGTGTGTGAGTGTAGAGAAATAGCTCCCCACATTGTAGGGCAATGACAAAAGAAAGCCAGCTTGGGATTTAAAATTTGTCAGAGAGAACCCACAAAGTGAACAGTCCAAATATAGATAATTAAGGGGTAACTGTTTATTGGTTAAACACCCTCTGTAACACATACCGTTACTAAAAAAGCATACTGTCTTAGAGGTGGCTCATAGCAAATTTCCTTTTGGTACAATTGTAATAAATGGAATATGATAAATCCATAAGGAACAAGTATTTTTTCATGTGATAATCACTTTGTAACAGTAAACCCTGAATTATATGCTGTGTGCATTGCAGTTGGGGAGAGAGGGTGGTAATGTGAACATGGTGGGCAATTTGTGTTTTTTATGATAATTATTCTTCAACTTTTTATCTTTCTTCTCATCTCTAAGATTGCAGTCACTTAAACTATATCTATTTATCAAAGCAAAACTAAACAAAACATCTAGGAATTTGGAAAGAGAAAGAGTGAAGATATTGATTCAATTTTTCTTCTATTATTAATTACTTAATTCTATAAAGAGCATTACAATATACGTCTACACACACTATCTCATGTTAGTGATTCTAGCCTAACTGTGAGTGGGCAGGGATGATCCAGTCACCTGAAGATACTCTTAATGGGTAATGGATGAGAAACTTGAGCCTCAGAGATATTAAGTAAGTCCCAAAAGTAAAAAGCAGTCCTAGAATCCAACATCTTACAACTCTAAAACCAGTGTTCTCTGTAGTGCTTAAAAATCAAGATTACTGTTAACTTGCTAATTAACCATGGGGATATTGTATGTTTCCCCTCTGTTTCATCTCTGGATGCTCTAGGCTAGGAATATGATTTTTAGCCATGTGCCCATATAAAGATATTTCATTGAATAAACTGTTACATATGAGAGTTGTGATTTGGAATAAATTATAAATGCAAATACAGAGATGTTGAAAATATATCTGGAACCTCAATTGAAGCAAGTGTAGTTTAGGAGGCTCCGATGAGGGTAGAATAATAACATGGTTATAGCCCTGGGGTTTCCATGTCCAAGAGATACTGGGGGTTTCTAGATTGACATGCTGTACAACTGCTCCCTAATAGATCTCTTGTTCTGTTTTATGCCCCTATATATGATGAAATTTTGATAATACACATATATATATATATATATATATATATATATATATATATCATAGACTGAGGGAATTAATTCTAAAGATGAGAAAATTGAAACTCAGACATGCTGTGTCTGTGTGTATAATAGAATGGTCAAACCAAGGCTTGAAAGCAGGTTCTCTGACTCTTTGCCCAGTGTTTTGGAAGGAACTTTAATATGACATTTAGATACCCTCATCACAATTGACAAGCATTTTGTGGGCTCCAAGTATTTGTTGGACACAGTGGAAGCAAAGCACTATAAAATCTGGCCCTACTTTGAAGGAATGTACCGACTGTTTTGGGAAAACAGAACAGACCATTTCAGAAAGATAGAAAAAGTCTCTTTCCCTAAATGTTGATAGTTCTGTCCACTCTTGCAGAAAGACCTTCCAGTGTTTAATGATGAATAAGAAACAACCTAATGCCTCTTGCTGCAAATGAGCTAGTGTAAAGTAGCTGAAAACCTTCAGGCTGAAAGTTGTACCATGCCTGCATTGCTGATTTGTCTTATGAAGGTCAGTGAATCTCCACTTCTGCCAGTTCTGTTCCTCTTCTGTAGACCCTTCCATTCACTGTCATCTCAGGACAATAATCTGACATTTTCAGTAAGCCCAAAACAATTTTGATTCTTTTAAAGTATTAAAAATAAAGGCTCAGTGATGATGTGAGTGCAGAAAGCAGGATGACTTGGGCTGTATTGGGTTTTAAAGTTAAACAGTTTTATTTATAGACTTTTGTTCTGCATGAAATATTAAACTATAAAAGCACAAGGAAAACAGATTTATTTATTAAAATTTATTTATTTATTTATTTTTTTATTTTTTTTTGGCTGCATTGGGTCTTCGTTGCTGCACGTGGGCTTTCTCTAGTTGCAGCGAGCGTGGGGCTATTCTTCGTTGCAGTGCACAGGCTTCTCATCATGGTGGCTTCTCTTGTTGAGGAGCACAGGCTCTAGGCATGCAGGCTTCACTAGTTGTGGCACACGGGCTCAGTAGTTGTGGCACACGGGCTGAGTTACTCCACCGCATGTGGGATCTTCCCAGACCAGGGTTCGAACTCGTGTCCCCTGCGTTGGCAGGTGGATACTTAACCACTGCACCACCAGGGAAGCCCAACAGATTTATTTTTAATTTGTATATATGACATCCTAGACATCTTATCAAACTTTAGAATAGGCTGAGTGATTCTGTGGTTTGGGGTTAAATATACATCTGTTTTCTCTCTGTGTTGATAAGACAACTCATAAAAATTCATTTTCAACAGATGGTTGTAATTGAAGACAGACTACCTTATTTGGATTAATACACATTCATGAAGAACATGATACTTTCTGATGAAACCCAAGTCATCCCATAAATCCTATCAATAAAGTGATATGGAATTTCTTTAAAATGTACCAAAACATGAGTAACGAGTAGTTGGAATGTAGACTTCCGCCTCCTGTTTCTGTCCCTTGACCCCCACATTCCCGCTTTTGATCTTTGATAGCTTTGTAGTGGAGACAGAGTTTTGTTCTAAAAGATCCATGTATAGATCTGTTTTATTGAGTCTGGAGAAACTGAATCTTACTATGGACATTTCCAGGTATCTAACAGTCATCATCCAAGTGTAAGTTTTAAATAGTTGGTAAAGGACTCTTTTTGGAAAAGCTCTTCTCTTAGTAGAGTTTAAGGCATAAAACTTCACTGTTTTTCCCTGTTTTTCTACTATTTAGGCTTCAGCTCTTGCCCCAGGTTTGATAAAGAAAGGGACATTGGACTTGGGTCAGGATCTCTTGTTGACAGCTCTGACTCTGTCTCTCACAGGATGTGTGACTTCAGGCAGGAACTAATGTCTAGGACCTCAGCTTTTACTCCTTCCAGATGAGGGCCCAGAGTGATCACTGCCATTACAGTCTTGATATTCTAGGATCACTTATGGGATTATAGTTGAGGAGGTGGGGCAAGATGCTTTGCTGTCATCAGATGTATTATTGCTTTCTTTCTACCTTTGAGCTATTTCTAGGGAGAGAAGTTGAGACTATCACACACACTTATTCTTGTGTAGGCTCAGCTGGAGTCTTAGAGGAAATCACATGTTTTATTCTGTCTCCTACACAGGAGTCTTCCATGAAGTATGATGGAAGACAAAACAAATTAAATTGCTTATGAATGCAAGTGACTTTGAGATTGAAATGACCCCATAGATGTTTGTAAAATGACTACCATTATATACCAGTCCTTGTCCATCCTCACCTCATTGATTCTATCCCTCTTCACAGTTAGGCACTCTTAGCAAAGAGAAGTAGATTAATACGAATCTGCTTTGTAATGGCACAATTATCTAGTTGTTACAATTCAATAGAAGTTTCCAAAATTGTATTTATCATTGTTAAAACTATGCATATCATATCATAGATTTTAAAAGAATCTCTCCTTTAGAAGACCATGATCTTATATTTCTTATTAAATCCATTAAGGGATATTAAACAATAAAAACTTAGCAATTCCTTTAACATCTTTGACAACCAAAACCAAATCTGAAATACTGGAACGCAGGCAAAAACGAAACTTGTTGTTTACATGTGAAAAAACACCTTTAATAATGCTGAGAACACTTTTGACTGGAGATTCCATATCTTATTCTGGACAAAGTCGTCTTGTTCAGTTTTGCAGCTGTATTTATAGGTGAGAAAAAATTTACGTCTAAATGATTTTAAAATAGAGAAATCCACTCATTGTGAGAGGAGCAATTTGGAGAGATAACAGGCTGGAAAAATGTGATTTTAAAACAACACCACTAGACATGGAAATAGTTTGGTACCCAGATTGCCAACATGAATAATTCTCATCTTGATTTGGGTATTGTTTAGGTAAACTTTCTCACAACTCATATGCGTATCATGGGAAAAAGAAAGTAATTTTAGCAGGCTTTCCTAAGACCTTCTTTATCATAATCATACAAATACTATCCTTTTCCCTGAAATTTGACCTGTCCCTCCTTCTATTCCTTCTGACTGTCAGGTCTGTTGCTAAAAAAGATAGTTGTAAAGTTCTGCTCCCAAATAAATGCCCCTGTGTTATCTATCTCTGGGAGTTGACTGTTGTATTGTAAGAAATCTAATCCTTAAGATCTTAAGTGGTAATTTATATAGAACATTTTTCTAATATCTGTTTAAAGGATTATACTAGACAATGAGGATATACATTTGCTCTCTACCCTCCCATCCCCAAACCAAGCGACTGCCTGTCTTACACCATTAGGAGCGATACTTCTTCCGCATTCCTATATTTCCTTCCATATGGAGGGGCAGAGTGTAACACTCCTAACCTCTCCCTCTGCCTCTTTGTTCACCTGTTCACAAGGAAACTGAGTGGTGATTGGTGAGTTTGGCTAGAGCAAACTGGTCATGCTTGGATCTACACTTTATTCTTCTTGAGAGCCAACTGTCTACAGGGAGTATGTGCTCTACTCCTCTGCAGTGAGGTCTCTATCCTTTGTTGGCCGTGTCCTACCCAGCAGTGCCTATGAGTGGGTAGTTTAGTCTGTCTAATTGTGGGTTCAGTATTTAGGAAACACTCTCTTCTACTGATGCAAGCCATATCCACCTACTCTGCTATTTTAGTAATAAGTGACACTTGTTTTGCTCCCCCCATCTCATTTATTTCTCAATTCCATAAAGTAGAAAAGAATATTAATTAGCTTCTATCAAATACCAAAAATATGTATGTAGATTCTGACCATGTTATTCTTCTGTTCCAGGCTGATGGAATGTCCAGGCTAATATTTTGTTAGAATACATAAACTCCAGGATTTCAGAATTTAAAGTGTTGAATTAGGCTTACATTTATGTTCTTAATTATAAAACACATTTTGTCTCCCTCATTTGAGGTGTTAATTTCCCCACTTGAAGACAAACAGCCTTTTATTTTTCAATACAGTTATAAGCAGACTAGTTCTCACCACCAAGTTCTTAAATGTGTTATTCTCTGTTAAGATGTTTGTAGCTATGGTTTAGCTTTAATCTATATAAGAAAGTGTGGGAAAAAATATACACAGAGAACAACGTGTCAAAATCTACGCGCTTGTTCTCTCTTTGGTTCCAATCAGATAATCTCCAGTTAGGAAGAAAAGACAGGAAGGAGATACTTCACTAAAATACAGGTGCATTCAGATCAAAATCCATTTAAGGAATTCCAGAGTAGAAAGAAAGAGAGATGTGTGAGACTTGTGTATGTATGTTTTCACTTTGATTCAATCCCATTATGAATTTTAAAAATGTATTTTTGTGTATTTACATAGTTTAAGTGACTGTCTGTTGAGGAGGTTAGTGTGGCATTCTGTTCTGGCAAGAATTTTGGATGCTTGGTTCATAGAGTTTTGACCTTATTCCCCCCTATTTCCTGAGAAGATACAGGGAAGGGATTCAGAATATCTTCTCTCCATCTAGGCAGGAGGACAATTTCCAATTCCGTGTCTTGAAGTGTTTACTTGGATGTTTCTGTCCCTTCACGTTGGATTCCACATTGCAAGCATCAACAGTACTGCAAAACTTTAGCAAAAGCAGCTACATTTTTTCTGCTTGTAAGCAGTGAGTTGTTAAAATTTTACAGCTCAAATCCATCAAGTAAGAGCATTTCTTAATCTTGTACTCCAAGGGTCTCACAACTTTTAGGGAAGCCCATGTGAAATATCAATGTTCTTACAGGCAAAACTGAGTCCTGTGAACATAGGGCGCCCACAGTACTGCATGGACACTGATGGAGTTTTTTTTTTTTTTTTTTTAATACATTTTCCATCTCCCTTGCACTTTTTTTTGATATAAATTTATTTATTTTTGGCTGCGTTGGGTCTTCATTACTGTGCACAGGGTTTTTCTAGTTGTGGCAAGCAAGGGCTACTCTTCATTGCGGTACGCGGTCTTCTCATTGCGGTGGCTTCTCTCATTGCAGAGCATGGGCTCTAGGCATGTGGGCTCAGTAGTTGTGGCTCACAGGCTCTAGAGCACAGGCTCAGTAGATGTGGTGCACGGGCTTAGTTGCTCCGTGGCATGTGGGATCTTCCCGGACCAGGGCTCGAACCCATGTTCCCTGCATTGGTAGGTGGATTCTTAACCACTGTGCCACCAGGGAAGCCCAACACTAATGGAGTTTTGAAGGTAGATTTTTGTACTGTCTTTAGGTCAGCTAATTTTTAGCCTTATCCCTAGGTAATCATCCTTCTTCTAAAAGGTATGCATATTTATCGAAGCCAAATATGTTGTATATATGTCCAGCCTCATATGCCATTCAAAGCAAAGCAAAAAAACCTCATAGATCTTGAAAAGGTCCAGGACATCATTCGGACCTCTCATTTTATATTTGCAAAAAACTGAGAAATAGGCTTGCTCAAACTGACTTGCCCAAATTTGTTAGTGGCCATCCAAGATTAGAAACTTAGAATTTTGAGTCAATCCTGTGTGCTTTTCATTATATTGCATTAAATAGAAAGGAAAGGCACAGCTGTTTAGAGGTGGTTTTGGCCAGGATGAATTTCTTCCCAAAGTTTGCATATACTACCTTTTGTCCTTAGCTTGAGTTGAGACAGCACTGGGCAAGCATAAAGTAAACAGAGAAATAGTTTTTGTGTATTGACAAAAATTGAAATAGACAACTCTTCACTTGCTGCTTCTCTTACCTTTCTGAATTTTCCTAACACTTAGCCCTCATGAGTCATTTTGTAGACAGGAGTTCAGTGCTTAAGGATGCAAAACAATGAGCTAGAGTTTCTGGATTGTTTTCCTGGTTCTGCCATTGATAAGCCATGTGAGCAACCATCAAGGATAAGTTGCTAAGCTATTCTAAACCTCAGTTTTCTCCTTTAATAAGTGAAGATGACAATTGTGACATCATCAAGATCAAATGAACTAACTCAGAGAGCTGTTTCAAGGGATTAAGTAGGATTGACCTAGATCAGGTTTGTGTCAAAAGGGATACTCTTGGAATTTTCAAGTTCATTTATTCTTTATTGTATGGGACTGTTTATATTCTTGGCTCACACTTGCTAAATGCCATCCTGACCCCACTCATTATTACAACTCAGAATGCTCCCTAAATGCCAAAGTGGACCTCTTTGAGAACTGTCAAACTTATCTCTGTGTGTATAGTTCCTAACATTGTGCTTGGTACATATTAATACTCCTGAATACCATCATCATTATCATCGTCCCAGAAATGGCCAGGAGATGTTTGGGGTCTTTCCAGAGCCTCAACAGCTTCACCAAGTTGGGACTTTATTATGGACTTGAGTGAGCTTCTCTTGTGCTATGAACTGTTTCAAAGGGGTAGGACTGGCCTAGATCAGATTCGGGGGCCCATTTAAGCCCTACTGTTCAAATAGTTTGGTTTGTTTAGTGGTTAAATTTGGTGATCTAGTTTCCTGACTCTAGGTTCACCTATTGGACAGAATGGGATAAGATAAGGATTCTGTCATTTCTGGAGAGATCTTGGAAAAGTCTGGGTCACATGCTTGTCTTAATCCTTTAATCTCTTCTCTGTCACCTGACATTGCCCTTAGCTCAGCCATTTAGTTTAAGGCTGTCTTGCTAGGCTTTCCCTAGGGCTTCACTGCTGCTCAGTCTCCCTTCTTTGCATCCAGGTATCATGGGGGTTAATGCTATGGACTGATGGTTACATTGCCCCAGTCTGAACTTGGAGATGATGTTTCTCTGGCCCTACCAAAAATGCCAAGATTTGCTCAAATTGGATTATAGTTCCACATTCTTGTTTGATCTTGTTTGTTATTCAGCTCCTCCCTGGGTCTGTGACTTCATCCTTTTTTCTCTCACTGTGGAGGTTATTTTCCTATAATGCTGTGCAACCAGCCCCGTGTTTTCACTCTCCTGATCCTAGTTCTTGGACTGTGGCCTTATATCTTGGCTAGATAAGAAGTCAGTCAATTCCACTTCTGTCAGTAGTCTGATGAAAAGATTGAAGAGTTTGGAGTAGAAACTATTGACTAAAATAATTATCCTGCTCATTGTGGATCAATTTGCTATCTACTTCAAAGAGATAGTAATAGCTTTGGATCCTAGTGTGTAGAAAAATGTGAATACATCTGTGAACTGCCACCAGTGAGGATTTGATACTAAAATTGCTTTTGACAACTCAATATGGGAAAGAGATAACAATTGAAATGACTGGCTAATGGGAACCCACAACTTACCTGGGATTGTAAAGAGTATTTTTTCTTAGTTTTATCTAGGATGTAGGTCAAACATGTGTCACTGTATCAAACTTGGGTCTGCTCACCCATGAGCAGTAAAGCCATTCTACTGACACTGGGCTGTGGTGAAAGAAAGTGCAGCATTTATTCTAATGGTCTGTACAAGGAGTCCAGGACAACTAATGCTCTAAAAGTCTGAACTCCTCAATGGGATTCAGCAGAGCATTTTTAAAGGCAAGGTGAGGGAGTGCATCCCAGGGTATGTGATCGGCTTGTTCACAATTCTCTGACTGGTTGATGGTGAGGTAACAGGGCAGTGTCACATGGGGTTAACATTATCAATCCTTAGGCACCAGTAAGGCTGGGGGCTATGTGCTCGTGGTCATCAAGTAGTTAATTTCTTCCATTTGGTGAGGAGTTTAGCATCTATAAAACAACTCAGGAACTGTGCATCAGATACTATTATCAAGGTTCTTCAGAGAGGAGCTAAAGCAGAGGATATGGGGGGAGGGGTCTATCCCAGGAAGGCCCCGTAGGGTCCCACTCAGTTATACATGGATAACTACTTCTCCACTATCTTTTTAATTTAATTGGTTTGGCAGTAAGTTTAACTAGAATGGTAAAAACTGACTTTACCAATAAATTTCAAAAATGATCACTAGAACATTTCTTCTCCTCCTCCTTCACTTATTTCTCCTCGTCCTCCTCCTTCTTCTTATTGTTATAAAGCAGTCTAACATAGTCATTAAGAGTTGGGCTTTAGAATTGGATAGACCTGAGTTTAACTCTAATTTCAGAAAATATAAGCCGTGTGACTTTGGACAAATTATTTCACTTCTTTGAACCTTAGTTTCTCTATCTGTAAAATAAGGACAATAATATCTACCTTTGGGGGTAGTTGTGATTGTTAAATGAAACAATATATGTAAAGTGTTAAGGTGAATGCTTGCTTCATAGTGAGTGCTCAAAAAAAAAAGTATTGTGTAGGTAAGCGTTTGTAGGTCGAAATACCTGTTCAAATGCTTTATCAAACTTTTATTAAAAAATTAAGTTGTGGTCCTCATGCCTTGGAATATGCCTCTGTCATCCCTCTCTGCCTTTTATTTGTTCCACATCCCAAATAAATTTGGAAATTTTCCAAAGGCAAGTTACCCAGGAAAGGAGGAGTAAATCAGTCAAGGTAGCAGTGAATCACAAATGGAGAACATCTGTTTATGATCCTGAAATGCAATAAAACAATGCCACTCAGAAGAAATGTGCTGATAAGACACATCAGCATGTATTGCCATCAAACTAGCACATGTTTTTATTAAGTCAAGACCATTGACGCTTTTCTCATACTTGATTTTGGTGATCATACTCCAAGCTTTCATCAAAATGAAATGTATGTGACGTTTGCTCATTGTAAGTATTCCTTTTAATGCACAAAGGGAAAATTAAAAATCTATGTAGGATCAGAAATTATTCATTATATGTTCCAAGACATTACGCAGTAAGGATAAGGATAATGTCTGTGTCTCTTATTTTCCACCGTGTCTTTACTACATAGCATCATTCCTAGAACATAGTAGTACTAAAAAACAGACAAATTGCCTACTTGTATATAATTATTCATATAATTAAACACTGGTCTATAATTAGGTATTTATGGAAGTAGTTGTTGAAAAATCTAAAGATGAAATGACATTCAGCCAAAGGTTCCTGTCAGATTTGTCTAATAAAATTCCTTTTATGCGAACAAATTAAACTTAGGTCATTGCTCTTCCTTAAGGGAACAGCATTCAGTTGTGATCAATCTATGTAACTTTTCCAGGGGGTATTTTATTTTTAATAAAAAATTGGCCAGTGGTATTTTTTAGAATTTTTCATTAACATTTCAGCTATTTTATCTAAAACACTGATGTATGGTTAAATTAAAGTTGTGGTTTTAGGAGATAAACTAAAAAGTAACAGAATGTTACATTATATATAAAGGACAAAGAGATTTAAATTAGTAATAAACCAATCTGTATTGCGTTGTCTTGAAAACCTTAATGATTGTGCAAAGGACTAAGTAAATATATATTTTTAAGAGCTTCAGCATCTATTAAAATTTGTCTGAAATTAATTTCTTTGGGAGGTCTTGTTGAAGTTTTTTATTAGAAAATCTGAAAGAGTAGTGAAATAGTAAGATTTTATAACAAAGTAATGAGATTGATTTTTCCATTTTAATGAATGGATTAGAACATGTAGTTTAATGCTTATTCCTTCAAAATGGTCATTTAGTCCAAGTATACAGTGATGTTTAGACTTTGTGTTTGGGATTTGCCTATAGCACTAGGAAAATAGAAGAAAACTATCATCATTATTTTATGGTTATGCTTCACTCTTGAACTTACTTGTTTACCTTAATTACTTGCTGAAAATGATGTTTAGTTGGTCATAAAAATCAAATCCAACTTTAAATAAAAAGAATGTACGGTCATTAAGTACATTAAAATAAGAGTGGCAGGCTTTGATGACTATTCTTAAAGAATTCTAATGCTGTTTTGAGATGCTGAGAAATGGCAGCATCTTGGGAAAAAATGTCTATCCTTCTAAATGATCACTACATTGAAGGTGGAAACACTTAGATATATGTGTGCTGTTTTCTTTTTTTAAATAAAAAACTAGCCTCGTTATTTTAGAGTTCTAGCAGAGGAGCACAGTTAAAGATAGGATCCTTCCTTGAACCACAGGCCTCCTTTATCTAGGAAAGTCTTTGTCAGTGGTACAACCTTGGGATAATTACATATACAGTAACAAGGGAGAAAGAAACAATCATAGTGCAGTCAGTCTTGGAAATCAAATGATAACTGACAGATTAATCTCTAACAACTGCATAATAATTATGGCTCATATATTTTGAATCAAGATTTAACTTACCCTCTCAGTTTTAGAGTGGATATATTGGAGCACCATCATAAAATGAAATGGACAGAACTTTATTGGAAACATGAAAGAGAAAGTGTTATTCACTGATTTCATATAAGATTCAGCCATTGAAAATCTGGGAATGGGAGATGTTATTCAGCTTAGTAGGTACACCCAACTCATGTTTATTTTGGTGTGATTGAGGCACCAGGGTGTCATCTAATTTCTTTCCAAATACCATATAACTTCTGGGTGATATCATCTACTTACACACTCACATGTTGATGTCTCCCAAATCCAAGAGACCCAAATAGACACCTCTGCATGACTGTTCTGTAGGCTCCTCAAACTTGCTTGTCATTATCCAACCTCATCATGGTCCCCTAACCCCTGGCCAAAACCCAATGTTTCTGTATCCCTGATGCCTATTAATATTGTGGCCAGCCAAATTTCAAGAGCTGGAACTCATAGCATCCTTCTTAACCCCTCCCTCTTCTCTACCTAAACCTATCCGATTGTCACCACCAACAAAAGCTTCCTGCAACCTGCCATTATTCTTGTTCCCACTGCCCTTGCCTCAGGGGAAGCCCACTTGCCTTGCCTCTGACTTACACTGTAGCCACAGCAAACTCTTTGCTTCTTTACTTTCAATCAATCCTTCACATTAATGACTGAATTCTTAAGAAACAAATTTGAGATGTCACTTTCTGCAAAATCAAAACAAAACAAAACAAAAAGCACCACTTCTTCCTTCTTATTCTTTATAGAAGAAAAGTCAATAATCTTCACCTGGTGAGCAGAGACCTTTATTCCCTAGTTGTAACCCAACACTTCTTCCCACAAAACACTCTAAATTTCACTCACACTTTAATTTCTTACCATCTGGTTTTTTTTTTTGCAGTACGCGGGCCTCTCACTGTTGTGGCCTCTCCCATTGCGGAGCACAGGCTCCAGACGCACAGGCTCAGCGGCAGTGGCTCACAGGCCCAGCCGCTCTGCGGCATGTGGGATCTTCCCGGACTGGGGCACAAACCCATGTCCTCTGCATCTGCAGGCGGACTCTCAACCACTGCGCCACCAAGGAAGCCCTTACCATCTGTTTAATTTGCCCATCTACTATTGTTATTAGTCTGTTTTACTAAACTGTTGAGTTCCTAGAGGGCTGTCATATATCTTATTGATATGTACAGCTAGAGGGTCAAAAGAGTCCCTGGCACAGAGCATACATAAGCTGCTTAAATGGCTAGGTGAAAAAATAACTAACAGCTAACGCTTATATGGGGCTCATTATGAGCCAGTTACTTCTCTAGGTTATTTATATTAACTCATGCAAATTTTCCACAGCACTATTAAGTAAGTAAAATTATTATTTTCATGTTATAGATGAAGATATTGAAGTGGAGAGAGGTTAAGTAAGGTGCACAGCTAGTAAGTGTCTGAGTACAGTATTGAACTCAGGCTCCAGACATGGGGCTCCTAACAACTATATCTTATCACCTCTTAGTTTACCCCAAACCAGAAACCCAAATTAGTTTTTGTGAAATCCTTGCTTTTAGGGAAAAAAAAAATTACAAGAAAATTAAGTAGAGATTTACTTATCCAAAGGTAGTTTCTAGCATATATCTGAGGGTAGAAAACAAAATTTTTCTACTATGACCGAAATATATCACAGTATTAAATGCAGTGTACATTGAAAAATGATAAAAATGACCGTCATATTTCCAGAATTTCTCTGAGGGAGTAGCTTCTGTGGTAGATGTCTTAATAATGGCTTTATTTTCTAACTTCCCTTACCTATATCATTTTTTCTCTATTTTAAAATATTATACTTCTATTTTCTACATATTTCTTATATGTTACAAATTATTTTCCTTGAAATACTTTTCTCAGAGTCTGTTTCTGGGAGAACTCAGCTAGGACAATGATGTTTATAATTATTACCTTGGTTGCAAAATGTTGAATAAAAATGTGTTAATATATTAAGAAAGAGTTAAAGCACACTGGGGAATGTTTTTTATAATCATTGATTATAAACTCAGCTCAGAGCTCTGCTCTGGGCCTCGGGCACTCTGCCCAGTTTACCCTTACAACCCTACTTAAACCAAGAAGACCAACAACCTCAACACAAATAAGGACTCCACTCAGCTCTCCTCTTCATGTGATAGATTCTTTCCACTCTAAGGGAAAACAACTCTTCCCCTCAGACACCAAATGCAAGACTTAGCAATGAGAAGAACTGCCTTCTGTCTACCAAAGGTTGAAGTGACCACAGCTAGAAAACAATTTATTTGGGCCTTTCAAACTTCTCTCTGAGTGGATCATGGGGTCTTGAGTGAGATTTGTCTTTGGGCAAAATTTTTCCTACTTGGCATCCTTAGGTATCAGGGTCAATGTAATGGAAATAAAACCGTTACTTTTAAAATTGTAAAAATCTTAATGAAAACCATATATTTACCCACAAAAATCATTGTGCAGGATAACCAAAGGGTCAAATATACTTGCTCTCAGTTAGAATTTTACTATCTCATATTTGTCTAAAATTCTGACTAGGAGTTAGATTTTTTTTTAATATATAAATTTATTTTATTTTATTTATTTTTGGCTGCATTGGGTCTTCGTTGCTGCACGTGGGCTTTCTCTAGTTGTGGCAAGCGGAGGCTAATCTTCGTTGTGGTGCGCGGGCTTCTCATTGTGGTGGCTTCTTGTTTTGGAGCACGAGCTCTGGGAGCACGGGCTTCAGTAGTTGTGGCTCACAGGCTCTAGAGCACAGGCTCAGTAGTTGTGGTGAACGGGCTTAGTTGCTCCACGGCATGTGGGATCTTCCCGGACCAGGGCTTGAACCCACGTCCCCTGCATTGGCAGGTGGATTCGTGACCACTGCACCACCAGGGAAGTCCCTAGGAGTTAGTTTTTATCTTTAATAAAAAGGGAGATGAGTTATTTAATAAAAGCAATTTTGTAAATGTCTTAGAAATTTGGAGTTAGGGCTGGGGGAGGAGTGGGAGTGAGAGGGTCCTTGGTGGTCAAAATGTTGCGAGTAGAACCCCTCCCTCTGCTTCACCAAGCTTGCAGCACTGGGCAGAGAGAAAGCTGCCTGTCAGTGTGTCAGTGTGAGTGAAGCCAGAAGTAATATACCTGGGAAAAATAATTTGAATCTAGTTACTGTGTGATATGCTCCAAAATGTCAGTTACAATTAGGAAAAGGAATCGTGGAGTCATTTAAAGCATTTCAATTCAACTCTACAGACATCAGCTGAGTGCCTGTTGTCAGTATAGGTGATGTTCCAGTTAGAAAGACCAGCAAAATACTGGGCCCCCTCAAAACATATTTGGGGACAGTGGGGAAGCACAATGGCATGTTGGATAGAATCCTGGTTCATCTGGCCTTGGGAGAGATTCATCTGGGCTCTGTGCCCCAAGGAAGAACTCATAAACTTGGAGAATGCCAGATCTACCGGACATTTGCAGCTTTACTGTCTGTCAGGCACTAACCAGGTAGTATGCAACTGATTTTTTAAATGTGGGTTTTTTCTGATTTCATAAACAATCCCTCTGTAGAAAAAAGTTTAAATCCCCCAAATGAAAAACAAACTCAAATAGATAAGGAGACTAATGCTTCCATCCATTAAGTACAAAAATTAAAAAAAAAAAGGACTAATAATGCTGTCTCATTATCTTTACCACTATTTCATTTTTCATTTTGGTCAGTTTTCGTCCATTTTTTCCTCCTATAATACAGTTCTGTTTTTATGTATTTGTAATCATGGTATACATGCAATTTTGTACCCTCATTTTTATTTCACATGAAAAGCATTTTTCCAGATTACTACATAGTCTTCAGTCCATGCCTGCAGAGTATTTCATTCAGTGGATAAAAAAATTTTCTGTTAGATATTTATTGTCCCTGTTACTTTATTAATGTTAGTTAATGTATAGTTTTATGTTTATGATATCTTTTAATATTTTAGATTATTTCCTTAAGTTATATTCCTCCAGAATGTGAAGTATGGACTATATTTATTGTTCACAGTTGCCCCAGTGCCAAGCTCACTGTCTGGCATATGGTGTGTACTTCATAAATTTTTGTTAAATAAATGATTAATAAAGAGGAATTACTAGATTTAATGGCATGGGTACCTTTTATTGCCAGTTTTCAATCCTAATAGTGTAATATTATTTTGAACTGGCTAGATACTTTGCAAATGTTATTTCATTTATTGATAATTCCAAGAGAAACTCAGTGATGCAGTTGAAGAAATAGAGGCTCAGGGATTGAATTACAGTGACATGGCTGGGGTAGAGCCAATATTCGGACTTGTGTCCTTTGACGCTAACCTTAGTGTTTTATTCATTTTGCCACCCTGTCCCTCATCTAAATTTTCTCATTAAGAGGATCTTGAAAACAAAGCCTGGAGGCTTTTAACTGTTGTTTGTCTTACAACAGTTAGTGGAAGAGTATATAACTGGTTGGCTTGAGCAGAGTTTGCTAAAGTGTTCTCTGTGCACCATTCCCAGAGAACATACAGAGCTTCTCAAAACAGCAGATTTCTAAACCCCTTCCAAGACCTATAGAATCAAAATCCCTGGGGGATGGAAAATTCTTGTTGGGTGGGAATCTACATCTTTACCAAGAACTCTGTTGTGTGTTGAGTTGTGTCCCTCAAAATGAGGTGTTAAAATCCTAACACCTGGTATTTGTGAATGACCTTATTTGGAAATAAGGTCTTTGCAGATGTAGTCAAGTTAAGATGGTTCCTACTGGATTAGGCTGAGCCCTAACCCAGTGACTAGTATCTTAATAAAACGAGGGAACTTTGTATACAGAGAAGACACAGAAAGAACACCATGTGAAAATACAAAAGACAGAGTGACAAACACCATTTGAACACAGAGGCAGTGATTGGAGTGATGCATCTACAAGCCAAAGAATGCCAAGCATTAATGGCAACACCAGAAGTTGGGAAGAGGCAAGGAAGGATCCTCATCTAGAGCCTGCAGAGAGCATGGCCCTTCCAAAACCTTGATTTCAAACTTCTAACCTCCAGAACTGTGAGAGAATAAATTTCTGTTTTAAGCCATTTGGTTTGTAATACTTTTTGTGGCAGCCCTAGGGAACTAATACACATCCCAAGATAAATTTTCTTCATGATTAAATTTGAGAGCCACTAGTTAAATTTGACCTAAATTTAGGTCCTAAGTTGACTGATTATTAACCCAAAATAGTAATTTAAAACCAGAAACTATCAAGTAAAGGGCAAGAGTAGGGGTGCTATACCATTAATGGAAATAAGGACTAATAAGCCTGGTAAGTTTGGATCAATAAAGATATATTTTTGTATGTCTGAATTGTGACTCCACCTTTTGAAAAAGGAATAAAGCAAATCTCTATCTGCATGTTTCACACTGAAAAAGAAGTGTATATATTTGAGATCTTTAGAAAGAAGAAAGCTATCTCTTTCTGTGGGATATACTTACAATAATGATTCAGTGATTCATTCAATAATGATGTCTTTAATATTGGCCACTAGTTTCTTAAGGGCCCAAATACAGAGGCTCCATTGTAACTAATTATAAATTATACTTAAGTAAGAATAGCTGTTTGGTAATTTTTCCAGAAAAAAACATTTTTAAGGTATGGTAGATGGTGCCTGAAATGATTCCCCACCTCCTGGTATTCACATTTTGTATTGTTGATCTAAAACATATAAACTGCCACTTATTTCTCTGGCAAAAAATGGGTTTATTTGAGAGCAGGAAAGAATTGCAATTCGGCGTTTGCAACCATGGCGAGCCACCTGCAAGTCCCCTGCATGGTAAGGGAAGGAGAAGTCATTTATAGAGAGGAAAAGGAAGTTGGGAGGGCTATAGTAAACAAAGAGTCCATGGCTTTTCATTGGCTGAGTCCTTGCCAGGAAAAAAGAGGAGTCTTTCTTCTTCCTGTTGGGCTCTGCTATCACCATAGGATTTGAGAGCTCCCCCTTCTGGTCTCCTGACTTTATATGAGATTTCTGTTCATTAATTTTTTACAGTATGATCCTCTCCCCTTGATTGTGGGCTGAACTTACTGACTTGTTTTTAGCAAATAGAATATAGTATATGTGATGGTATATTACTTCTGAGATTAAGTTGTAAAAGACTGTGACTTCTGCCTTGCTTGCTCTCTCTTTGGCTTTTCTTGCTTGCTCTGATGAAGCAAGCTGCTATGTTGTAAGCAACCCTATGGGGAGGCTCATGTGGCAAGAAACTGAAGGCAGCCTCCAAGAGCCAGCAAAGAATTGAGGCCCTCAGTCCAACAACCCACAAGGTATTGAATCCTGTCAGAAATCACATAAGTTTGGAAGCATGTCCTTCTTTATCTGACACTTGAGATGGCTATAGCCCCAGCTAAAACCTTCATTATAGTCTTCTGAGATCCTGAGCCAGAGGACCCAGTTAAGCTGTTCATGGATTTCTGACCCACAGAGATGTGAAATAATAAATGTTATTTTGAGCCACTAAGTTTTGGGGTAATTTATTATGTAGCAATAGATGGCAAATACAAAAGTATAAAGATATATTTTTGTATGTCTGAATTGTGACTCCACCTTTTGAAAAAGGAATAAAGCAAATCTCTATCTGCATGTTTCACACTGAAAAAGAAGTGTATATATTTGAGATCTTTAGAAAGAAGAAAGCTATCTCTTTCTGTGGGATATACTTACAATAATGATTCAGTGATTCATTCAATAATGATGTCTTTAATATTGGCCACTAGTTTCTTAAGGGCCCAAATACAGAGGCTCCATTGTAACTAATTATAAATTATACTTAAGTAAGAATAGCTGTTTGGTAATTTTTCCAGAAAAAAACATTTTTAAGGTATGGTAGATGGTGCCTGAAATGATTCCCCACCTCCTGGTATTCACATTTTGTATTGTTGATCTAAAACATATAAACTGCCACTTATTTCTCTGGCAAAAAATGGGTTTATTTGAGAGCAGGAAAGAATTGCAATTCGGCGTTTGCAACCATGGCGAGCCACCTGCAAGTCCCCTGCATGGTAAGGGAAGGAGAAGTCATTTATAGAGAGGAAAAGGAAGTTGGGAGGGCTATAGTAAACAAAGAGTCCATGGCTTTTCATTGGCTGAGTCCTTGCCAGGAAAAAAGAGGAGTCTTTCTTCTTCCTGTTGGGCTCTGCTATCACCATAGGATTTGAGAGCTCCCCCTTCTGGTCTCCTGACTTTATATGAGATTTCTGTTCATTAATTTTTTACAGTATGATCCTCTCCCCTTGATTGTGGGCTGAACTTACTGACTTGTTTTTAGCAAATAGAATATAGTATATGTGATGGTATATTACTTCTGAGATTAAGTTGTAAAAGACTGTGACTTCTGCCTTGCTTGCTCTCTCTTTGGCTTTTCTTGCTTGCTCTGATGAAGCAAGCTGCTATGTTGTAAGCAACCCTATGGGGAGGCTCATGTGGCAAGAAACTGAAGGCAGCCTCCAAGAGCCAGCAAAGAATTGAGGCCCTCAGTCCAACAACCCACAAGGTATTGAATCCTGTCAGAAATCACATAAGTTTGGAAGCATGTCCTTCTTTATCTGACACTTGAGATGGCTATAGCCCCAGCTAAAACCTTCATTATAGTCTTCTGAGATCCTGAGCCAGAGGACCCAGTTAAGCTGTTCATGGATTTCTGACCCACAGAGATGTGAAATAATAAATGTTATTTTGAGCCACTAAGTTTTGGGGTAATTTATTATGTAGCAATAGATGGCAAATACAAAAGCTATTAAAACACCTGAGCATTTCCATGTTGGAGATACTGTATCTATTTCCACCATTAGGCTTATCTTGCTTGGTTTTAAATGTGAATGATTTTATGAATTTCTGCTTAATAACTAGGGAAAACAAATATGGTGAGTTTTGCCTCTTGCTTATCTATAAACAGTATTTTTTATGGTGTCTCACGTAGAGGTCATTCTGGCCAACCCCTGCACTTCTCAAATGATGAAGCCATCATTAGCTGGCCCAAGTAGGGTTGCCAGATGTAACAAATAAAAACACAGGCTACCCAGTTAAATTTGAAATTCAGATAACCAGTGAATTTTTTCTTTATCATAAGTATGTCCCATGTAATATTTGGGACATGCTTACACTAAAATGAAATTTTTGTTGAATTGAAATTGAAATTTAACTGGGTGTCCTGTATTTTTATGGCAACCCTATGCCTAAGGTCATGCAACTCAGTTAGTAACAGAGTCTGCACTAGCAGCCAGATGTCTGGTTCCCAGACCAACATTATCCCTTCCACATGACCCTGCAATGCTGATGAAAGTGGTGCTTTAGAACCCCATCATAAGGTTGTGCATGTTTGAAGTTTTAATGTAGTAACCATTACTGAACTGCTTTTGAAAGGAGCTCGTGGGTCATTAAAGGACAAAACTGATGTTTTTTGACACAATCAATGGGTCTCATTCTGCAAATGAAAGTCTAGTCTTATAGCCTTAATGGAAGGCAGCTGCAGATCCTGGTATTCCCGTAATAATGAGCAGGACTAGATGATGTTAGTTTCTGACTGGATTGCGTTAATATAATGATTCAAGTATGCAGATGTACTTTAAAGAGGGACAATTTGTAGAAAAAAACCTGAATCAATTTTAAGGAGCTTTTATGTTTATGTTTAACATATGCAAGTCTATAAGCATTAAAGTAATTAAGTAAAGTACATAATATGCACAGTAGGTATGAAAAAGCCCCTTACTAACTGGTACTAGGAGACCTTATGCCTGTTGTGTGATTGCTCTTTAATTAGAATTAGTGTTTCTTTGCTTTTGTTCTTTAACTTTGAATATCTATGTGGCTTTAATTGTTTAAATACATTTACATGGATAATTTACATAATCTACTCTTGTTGATAATAGGTTTATGTAGAGTATGATCCTTTTTTTGTGTGTGTGGTACGCGGGCCTCTCACTGTTGTGGCCTCTCCTGTCGCGGAGCACAGGCTCCGGACACGCAGGCTCAGGGGCCATGGCTCATGGGCCCAGCCGCTCCACGGCATATGGGATCCTCCCAGACCGGGGCACGAACCCGTGTCCCCTGCATCGGCAGGCGGACTCTCAACCACTGTGCCACCAGGGAAGCCCTAGAGTATGATCTTTTGAGGATAACAAGTGAAATGAGAAAATAAGAGACTGGTGAAGAAAAAGAAAAAAAAAGGGAATGCCCAATGATTAAGGAATTTGAATAAATGCTGTTCAGATTTTGTGTCTTCGCTCATTCCAGAACATTTATTCCAATGTGTCCCAAGACCTTGGAATGCTTTGTATTTTAGGGCTTAAACAAAACTGATTGCTATTTTTCAGAAGTTCCACTGACAAACCTTCAGTAATTTTGTCTTCTTTGGAGATAAATAGTCAAGTAAAGTATGAGCAGTAATTTAGAATTCACCTAAATGTTAGGGGTTTCTTTTTCATGGTGAAGGGTTGTATTTATACTTTTTTTGGTAAGCCAATGCTAAGCTAAGTACACAGTGTTGATTATATATATTGTGACAATAGTAAGGAAAATTCACTGATATTAAAGTAAAATAACTCATACTTAATAATAATGCATGAATGAATAGTGCTATACTTTTAATAAAATGCTTTTACTTATGTTATCTCCCCAAATATCTAAAACCATCCTGAAAACAGTCTTAAAGAAAAACAATTTGCCTAAGGTCACACTGAGAGAATATGGCACAGCCTGATTTCAACACGTATTTTCTGATTTCAGGCCCAGGAATCTTTGTACTGTGCCACACTGCCTCTAGATTTCTGATACTGTCCTATTGAGGACTGTATTCATCTTGCAAAAATAGAGCCAGTGCTGTAATACAACCAGGATTTATTTACCAGACACTGTAGAGTCTTGTTTCCAAGAATTTAACATCTGAACCTCTTGAAGACTGAAAATGACTTATTCAGAAATGCTAAAGGAGAAGGAATGGAAATTCACTTTTTCCATTTAGAATTCTCGTGGCTGATCTCATCTCCATTCAGAGTGGTGTGTCTCTCTGCATATTTTATTAGAGTTCTGTTGCAGTTGAGTTAAAAGTTGTGCCTGCCCCACTGCCCTGAGCCTGTGCACGGGATATGTCCCATAAATTTTTGCTGACTGGCTGACTGACCCAAGGCCCTCAGGAGAGATGTGAGGAGTGGTAAGGCAGCTGAGAGAAAGTGCAGAACCTCTCAGCAGCCAGGAATTGAACCAAAAATGAAAAGGATAGGAAATCTAATTTCTGAAGAAAAGAAAAGCTACACAAGAGTCTTTGAATTATCTGTGTCAGTGTTTGATTTTGTTGGTATGGATAATGGAGAATTGAGTCTTATTATTATTTTTTTGTCCTTAGTGGTAACCCAGTACATTATAAATCAATAAGCCTATGACTTTATCCTCCATTCTAAACTAACCATTAGACTTTACAATAGAGCCCCTGGACCCTAGTAATAGATTTCTCCCTTCAGCATACTGAACTGAGGAATTCTAGGCATTTGAGTATCAGATTTATTTGAACTAACTGCTTTAATGTAGTTGTGTAGCCTCCTGTACCCATATACTCGTGATGAGTGAAATTCTCATATAAAGTTGAAGTTACAGAAGAACATGACTGTGATGTTCCTCCCCTAATTCATCTTTTTATCACCATCCTCTCCTGAGTCTCCCCCATCCCCACCACATACAAAACACTCAGACATGTCAAAACCATTCTTGTTACTTTTTCTTATCTCCAGAGGAACTTGGAGACCATAATCTTAGTGATATCCAAACTCCAGGCTTACCAGTCTTTTTGATTTATCTTTCTACTTGTACTTTTTATTTTCTTCTAGTTATTTTGACCCCCAGATTCACAATATAGCCCTGAAATATGTCTTCTGGACTACCTTTGAGTCTCTATTCTATTCTGAGCTTTCTATATTCTGAGCTTCGCCACATTTTTCATCTATGCTCTCTTTATCTCATGGCTAACTATTTTTCCTAGGCCTTTTGTAGTTTTGTGTAATACTTTTTGAATGTAATCCAGTATATTTCTACATGATCAAAGGACCAATGGGGAAATTGAAGTTCCTTTGATCATTATAATAATAAGATATTCACTGAGAATTTACTATGTGGCAAGTGCCATACTCTGTGTTTAATACTCATTTAATGATTACAACAGCCATAAGAATATACGTATTATGAGGTATGCATATTATGACTTATGAATGAGGGGAGCAAGGCTTTTGTAGCATTAAGTAACTTACCCAAAGTCAACATAAAGCTACAAGGTAGAGCCACACTGTGGATCCATGTCTCTCTGACTCCAAAGATCATGATTTTTTTTTTTTTTTTTTTTTGGGG
>NW_020185336.1:12191627-12201140 GCF_003031525.2 Neophocaena asiaeorientalis asiaeorientalis | reverse complement strand
TTTTAGTTTTTTTTTTTTTTTTTTTTTTGCGGTATGTGGGCCTCTCACTGTTGTGGCTTCTCCCATTGCGTAGCACAGGCTCTGGACGCACAGGCTCAGCGGCCATGGCTCAAGAGCCCAGCCACTCCGTGTCATGTGGGATCTTCCCGGACCGGGGCACGAACCCACGTCCACTGCATCAGCAGGCAGACTCTCAACCATTGCGCCACCAGGGAAGTCCATGATATTTATTTCTGTAGTGCTTCTTCTCTGTCATATTGTCTGAGTATTGGATTACTATTTAGGTTGGGGTTTGTGCCTTCCAACCATTGCAAAGAATATGTCATTGTTACAATTAGAAAATGACATTCTATTTATATGTGAAAGGCAGCTATCTCTATCAGTCTCTCTCCTGTGTGAGAGTTTATGCAGAGTGTCTATGGGGATTTCTTAGATAGGAGTGTGCTGTCAGTAGTACATAGGAAATCCGCCAATACTGCTTGATTCCCCCTGGATGTTGTTTAGCCTGCACAGCCATTTATCTTGTGCCTTCAGCACACTAGGGTGAAGACTAACTTTTCGAATGCAGTTCTACTTACATGTGAGGGAAATGCAATCTGGTCTTCCTTGAGGGTTTGATTTTGGGAAGAAAGTCAAGAGGCTAATCAAGGTTCTTCCACTTATAATTTTCTAGTGTTCCTTGCATGGGGTGTTTTCTCTGGCCAAATGAAAAGTCCCGACCCAAGGCAAATTAGGTGACTTCTAGAAATGATTCATTCCTTCTCACAGATTCAGGCATGAAATGCTTATGTGGTGTTTTAGCTACTATATAGTAGGCAATAGAAGATGAATTGGATTGTAGGTATGTGTGGAGAATAACCATTTATTAAGAACCACTTTAATGTTTTAATAGTAACTAAAAATATAGGATCCAGGAAAGTGTCTCAGGATCAGGTATGTTAATAGCAGTAAATATATATTCGTAGAGTGGATAAATTAATAAAAGGAACAAATCAAAGGCTAAATTTGAGAGTCTAGACTGGATTTATAGAAAGGAGATTAGAAGAAACTTTTTAAAATAGTCATATACTTTATTCAAGCCTTAAGAGAATATATCCTGTAATAATAAAAGCATCAAGATATAAGGATAGAGGAGGAGCTTCAAGATGGCGGAAGAGTAAGACACGGAGATCACCTTCCTCTCCACAGATACATCAGAAACACATCTACATGTGGAACAGCTCCTACAGAACACCTACTGAACGCTCCCAGAAGACCTCAGACCTCCCAAAAGGCAAGAAACTCCCCACATACCTGGGTAGGGCAAAAGAAAAAAGAATAAACAGAGACAAAAGAATAGGGACGGGACCTGCACCAGTGGGAGGGAGCTGTGAAGGAGTAAAGGTTTCCACACACTAGGAAGCCCCTTCACGGGCAGAGACAGGGGGTTGCGGAGGGGGGGAAGCTTCGGAGCCGCAGAGGAGAGCACGGCAACGGGTGTGGAGGGCAAAGCGGAGAGATTCCCTCACAGAGGATCGGTGCCGACCAACACTCACAAGCCCAAAAGGCTTTTCTGCTTACCCGCCGGGCCAGGCGGGGGGCTGGGAGCTGAGGCTTGGGCTTCGGAGGTCAGACCTGAGGGAGAGGACTGGGTTTGGCTGCGTGAACACAGCCTGAAGGGGGCTAGTGCACCACAGCTAGCCGGGAGGGAGTGCAGGAAAAGGTCTGGAGCTGCCGAAGACACAAGAGACTTTTTCTTGCCTCTGTATTTCCTGGTGCACGAGGAGAGGGGATTAACAGTGTTTCTTAAAGCAACTCCAGAGACGGGCGCAAGCCATGGCTATTAGCATGGACCCCAGAGTTGGGCATGGGATGCTAAGGCTGCTGCTGCAGCCACCAAGAAGCCTGTGTGCAAGCACAGGTCATTATCCACACCTCCCGTCCTGGGAGCCTGTGTAGCCATCCACTGCCAGGGTCCCGTGATCCAGGGACAACTTCCCTGGGAGAACACGTGGCACACATCAGGCTGGTACAACGTCACGCTGGCCTCTGCCGCCGCAGGCTCGCCCTGCATCCGTACCCCTCCCTCCCCCCGGCCTGAGTGAGCCAGAGCCCCTGAATCAGCTGCTCCTTTAACCCCATCCTGTCTGAGCGAAGAACAGACGCCCTCAGGCAACCTACATGCAGAGGCGGGTCCAAATCCAAAGCTGAACCCCGGGAGCTCTGTGAACAAAGAAGAGAAAGGGAAATTTCTCCCAGCAGCCTCAGGAGCAGCGGATTAAATCTCCAAAGTCAACTTGATGTACCCTGCATCTGTGGAATACCTGAATAGACAACGAATCATCCCAAATTGAGGAGGTGGACTTTAGAAGCAAAGATATATATATATTTCTTTTCCCTTTTTCTCTTTGTGTGTGTGTGTATGTATATGCTTCTGTGTGATTTTGTCTGTATAGATTTGCTTTTACCATTTGTCCTAGGGTTCTGTCTGTCCGTTTATTTTTTGTTTGTTTTTCAAAAAAATTTTTTCTTAATATTTTTTATTTTAATAACTTTATTCTATATGACTTAATTTTATTTTATCTTCTTTCCTTCTTTCTTTCTTTTTTTTCTCCCTTTTATTCTGAGCCGTATGGATTAAAGGCTCTGGCTGCTCCAGCCAGGTGGCAGGGCTGTGCCTCTGAGGTGGGGAAGCCAAGTTCAGGACACTGGTCCACAAGAGACCTCCCAGCTCCACGTAATATCAAACGATGAGAACCTCGCAGAGATCTCGATCTCAACACCAAAACCCAGCTTCACTCAATGACCAGCAAGGTACCGTGCTGGACACCCTATGCCAAACAACTAGCAAGACAGGAACACAACCCCATCCATTAGCAGAGAGGCTGCCTAAAATCAGGCCACAGACACCCAAAACACACCACCAGACTTGGACCTACCCACCAGAAAGACAAGATCCAGCCTTATCCACCAGAACACAGGCACTAGTCCCCTCCACCAGGAAGCCTACACAACCCACTGAACCAACCTAGTCACTGGGGAGAGACACCAAAAACAACGGGAATTACAAACCTGAAGCCTACGAAAAGGAGACCCCAAACACAGTAAGTTAAGCAAAATGAGAAGACAGAAAAACACACAGCAGATGAAGGAGCAAGGCAAAAACCCACGAAACCTAACAAATGAAGAGGAAATAGGCAGTCTACCTGAAAAACAATTCATAGTAATAATAGTAAAGATGATCCAAATTCTTGGAAATAGAACAGAGAAAATACAAGAAACGTTTAACAAGGACCTAGAAGAACTAAAGAGCAAACAAACAGTGATGAACAACACAATAAATTAAAAATTCTCTAGAAGGGATCAACAGCAGAATAACTGAGGCAGAAGAACAGATAACTGACCTGGGAGATAAAATAGTGGAAATGACTACTGCAGAGCAGAATAAAGAAAAAATAATGAAAAGAATTGAGGACAGTCTCAGAGACTTCTAGGACAATATTAAATGCACCAACATTCAAATTATAGGGGTCCCAGAAGAAGAAGAGAAAAGAAAGGGACTGAGAAAATATTTGAAGAGATTATAGTTGAAAACTTCCCTCATATGGGAAGGAAATAGTTAATCAAGTCCAGGAAGCAAAGAGAGTCCCATATCATATGATCATCTCAATAGATGCAGAGAAAGCTTTTGACAAAATTCAACACCCATTTATGATAAAAACCCTCCAGAATGTAGGCATAGATGGAACTTTCCTCAACATAATAAATGCCATATATGACAATCCCACAGCCAACATCATCCTCAATGGTGAAAAACTGAAAGCATTTCCACTAAGATCAGGAACAAGACAAGGTTGCCGACTCTCACCATTGTTACTCAACATAGGTTTGGAAGTTTTAGCCACAGCTATCAGAAAAGAAAAATAAATAAAAGGAATCCAAATTGGAAAAGAAGAAGTAAAGTTGTCACTGTTTGCAGATGACATGATACTATACATAGAGAATCCTAAAGATGCTACCAGAAAACTACTATTGCTAATCAATGAGTTTGGTAAAGTAGCAGGATACAAAATTAATGCACAGAAATCTCTGGCATTCCTATATAAATGCACAGAAATCTCTGGCATTCCTATACACTAATGATGAAAAATCTGAAAGTGAAATCAAGAAAATACTCCCATTTACCATTGCAACATAAAGAATAAAATATCTAGGAATAAATCTACCTAAGGAGACAAAAGACCTGTATGCAGAAAATTGTAAGACACTGATGAAAGAAATTAAAGATGATACAAATCGATGGAGAGATATACCATGTTCTTGGATTGGAAGAATCAACATTGTGAAAATGACTCTACTACCCAAAGCAATCTACAGATTCAGTGCAATCCCTTTCTAACTACCACTGGCATTTTTCACAGAACTAGAACAAAAAATTTCACAATTTCTTTGGAAACACAAAAGACCCCGAATAGCCAAAGCAACCTTGAGAACGAAAAACGGAGCTGGAGGAATCAGACTCCCAGACTTCCGAGTATACTACAAAGCTACAGTAATCAAGACAGTATGGTACTGGCACAAAAACAAAAATTGAAATGAACGGAATAGGATAGAAAGCCCAGAGATAAACCCACGCATGTATGGTCACCTTATCTTTGATAAAGGAGCCAGGAATATACAGTGGAGAAAAGACCACCTGTTCAATAAGTGGTGCTGGGAGAACTGGACAGGTACATGTAAAAGTATGAAATTAGAACACTCCCTAACACCATACACAAAAATAAACTCAAAATGGATTAAAGACTTAAATGTAAGGCCAGACACTATCAAACTCTTAGAGGCAAACATAGGCAGAACACTCTATGACATAAATCACAGCAAGATCCTTTTTGACCCACCTCCTAGAGAAATGGGAATAAAAACAAAAATAAACAATGGGACCTAATGAAACTTCAAAGCTTTTGCACAGCAAAGGAAGCCATAAACAAGACCAAAAGACAACCCTCAGAATGGGAGAAAACATTTGCAAATGAAGCAACTGACAAAGGATTAATCTCCAAAATTTACAAGCAGCTCATGAAGCTAATATCAAAAAAACAAACAACCCAATCCAATAATGGGCAGAAGACCTAGATAGACATTTCTACATGGAATATATACAGATTGCCAACAAACACATGAAAGAATGCTCAACATCATTAATCATTAGAGAAATGCAAATCAAAACTACAATGAGGTATCATCTCACACCAGTCAGAATGGCCATCATCACAAAATCTAGAAACAATAAATGCTGGTGAGGGTGTGGAGAAAAGGGAACCCTCTTGCACTGTTGGTGAGAATATAAATTGATACACCCACTATGGAGAACAGTATGGATGTTCCTTAAAATACTAAAAGTAGAACTACCATACGACCCAGCAATCCCACTGCTGGGCATATACCCTGAGAAAACCATAATTCAAAAAGAGTCATGTACCAAAATATTCATTGCAGCTCTCTTTACATTAGCCAGGACATGGAAGCAACCTAAGTGTCCATCAATAGATGAATCGATAAAGAAGATGTGGCACATATATACAATGGAATATTACTCAGCCATAAAAAGAAACAAAATTGAGTTATTTGTAGTGAGGTGAACGGATGTAGAGTCTGTCATACAGAGTGAAGTAAGTCAGAAAGAGAAAAACAAATACCGCATTCTAACACATATATATGGAATCTAAAAAATGTCATGAAGAACCTAGGGGCAAGACGGGAATAAAGACACAGAACTACTAGAGGATGGACTTGAGGATATGGGCGGGGGAAGGGTAAGCTGTGACAAAGTGAGAGAGTGGCATGGACATATATACACTACCAAACGTAAAATAGATAGCTAGTAGGAAGCAGCTGCATAGCACAGGGAGATTAGCTCGGTGCTTTGTGACAGCCTGGAGGGGTGGGATAGGGAGAGTGGGAGGGAGGGAGATGCAAGAGGGAAGATATATGGGAATATATGTATATGTATAACTGATTCACTTTGTTATAAAGCAGAAACTAACACACCATTGTAAAGCAATTATACTCCAAAAAAGATGTTTAAAAAAAGTGATATAAAGATAAATGTACAGCTCTTTTCAGTGTTTCTAGAGACAAACACCCCAAGAGTGTTTATCAAGCATTAGAATGGCTGAGTAAAATTTCATATTTCCATTCTATAACACAGCTGTTTGAAAATAGCTCTATATTTCCTGGGAGAGAGATACATGAAATATTAAGTGAGAAAATAAGTTGTAGTTTGATTGCATATATATGTATATACACACACACATATATACTTTATATATATACATATATATACATGTATATGACATCACTTGCTTTCTTTGTAAAAACAATAATTACATATTTGTTTGTGTATTTGTATGCAAATATTTGTATGAACACAGAGGAAGTTACTTCAGAGTAGGAATGAATGAGTTAAGGAAATCACTAACTTGCTGTTCATACAACCTTGCGTGTTTGACTAGTTATGATAATATGCATTATTTTTAATACAGTACTAAAAATAAAATCTTAAAGTGAGACTACAGTTCTAGTTAAGAGATCATTGATGCTTGAATGGAACAGCTTGAGATGTTGGGTTTTTTTTAATTGAAGTATAGTTGATTTACAATGTGCCAATCTCTGCTATACAGCAAAGTGACTCAGTTATATACATATAGACATTCTTTTTTTTAAATATTCTTTTCCGTTATGGTTTATCGCAGGATAGTGAATATAGTTCCCTGTGCTATACAGTAGGACCTTTTTGTTTATCTATCATATATATAATAGTTTACATCTGCTAACCCCAAATTCCCAGTTCTTCCCTCCCCCATGCCCCTCCCCCATGGCAACCACAAGTCTGTTCTCTGTGTCTGTGAGTCTGTTTCTGTTTTGTAGATAGGTTCATTTGTGCCATATTTTAGATTCTACATGTAAGTGATATCATATGGTATTTGTCTTTCTCTTTCTGATGTACTTCACTTAGTATGATAATCTCTAGTTGCATCCATGTTGCTGCAAATGGCATTATTTTGTTCTTTTTCATGGCGGAGTAGTACTCCATTGTACATATGTACCACATCTTCTTTATCCATTCATCTGTCAATGGACATTTAGGTTGTTTCTATGTCTTGGCTATTGTGAACGGTGCTGCTATGAACATAAGGGTGCATGCGTCTTTTTGAATTGTAGTTTTGTCCAGGTATGTGCCCAGGAGTGGGATTGCTGGATCATATAGTAATTCTATTTTTAATTTTCTGAGGAACCTCCACACTGTTTTTCATAGTGGCTTTACCAACTTACATTCCCATCAGCAGTGTAGGAGGGTTCCCTTTCTCCATACCCTCTCCAGCGTTTGTTATTTGTAGACTTTTTAATGATGGCCATTCTGACCAGTGTGAGGTAGTTGTTTTGATTTGCTTTTCTCTAATAATTAGTGGTGTTCATTGTAGTTTTGATTTGCTTTTCTCTAATAATTAGTGATGTTGAGCATCTTTTCATATATCTACTGGCCATCTGTGTGTCTTCTTTGGAGAAATGTCTATTAAGGTCTTCTGCTCATTTTTTGATTGGATTGTTTGTATTTTTGTTGTTGAGTTGTAGGACTTATTTGTATATTTTGGAGATTAAGCCCTTGTCTGTTGCATCATTTGCAAATATTTTCTCCCATTCCATAGGTTGTCTTTTCATGTTTTTTATGGTTTTCTTTGCTGTGCAAAAGCTTGTAAGTTTGATTAGGTCCCATTTGTTTATTTTTGCTTTTATTTCTATTTCCTTGGGAGACTGACCTAAGAAAACATTGGTATGATTTATATCAGAGAATGTTTTGCTTATGCTCTCTTCTAGGAGTTTTATGGTGTCATGTCTTATATTTAAATATTTAAGCCATTTTGAATTTACTTTTGTGCATGGTGTGCGGGTATGTTCTAACTTCATTGATTTACATGCAGCTGGACAACTTTCCCAGCACTTGCTGAAGAGACTTTCTCATTTTATATTTTTGCCTCCTTTGTTGAAGATTAATTGACCATAGGTGTGAGGGTTTATTTCTGGGCTCTCTATTCTGTTCCATTGATCCATTTATCTGTTTTAGTACGAATACCACACTGTTTTGATTACTGTAGCTTTGTAATAGGAGGATCTTGAGGGTTTTTTTGTTTTTTTTTAAAATAAATTTATTTATTTGTTTTTATTTTTGGCTGCATTGGGTTCTTCATTGTGCGAACCGGCTTTCTCTAGTTGCGGTGAGTGGGGGCTACTCTTCATTTTGGTGCGCGGGCTTCTCATTGCAGTGGCTTGTCTTGTTGTGGAGCATGGGCTCTAGGCACGCAAGCTTCAGTAGTTGTGGCATGCAGGCTCAGTAGTTGTGGTGCACATGCTTAGTTGCTCCACGGCATGTGGGATCTTCCCGGGCTAGGGCTTGAACCCGTGTCCCCTCCATTGGCAGGCAGATTCTTAACCACTGCACTCCCAGGGAAGCCTGGATCTTGAGTTTTGTTGGAATATTGAAAGCCCCTCCTATCTGATACAGCATTGGATACTTATATGAGAAACTCAGCCTCTCCAAGGCTCAGTGTCCTTTTCTGGAATCCTAGAGATATAAAACAGATGCTTTCTGAGACCTCTTCTATCACAGATATTCTATTTTATTGCTTAAAAATAATAATAAATAAATATATGTGAAAATAGTGGTGGTGCCAAGGGATGGCTGGAGTTTAATCCTCTCCTTCCCCTCTACCTACCAATCCATCAGTCACCTACAAATTGCTTCAAATAGCCTTGTGATCTAAAGAAAAAATGATGCTGTTATGCAAACTCAGCTTCAAGATAAGCTCCCTGACCATTCCCTTACCTCATGTCGCTGTCTCTAAAGCCTCTCTAAAGTAGAAATTCTTGGTCTACTACTGTTAGAACTTGCTCCATAAAATAAATCAATATGTGTGATTAGGATCAGAAGAAGTATTTATTCATGAAGTTTAAAAGGCACATTATTCACATACAACTATTCTTTTAAAATGCAAATATCCTTTTGGAAAAGTACACTTTAAGCCTTACTATTCATTTATATATCAACAGATACATTTTTAAGATCTCTTCATAAGAGCAAGATTTTGTGAAGGAAACATGGGAGAGAAGGAGAGGGACATGGAGGGAATGGAATAACCACAGAGAGGGGAGAAGGTTCAAAAAGTGAGTGCAGGGCTTCCCTGGTGGCGCAGTGGTTGAGAGTCCGCTTGCTGATGCAGGGCACACGGGTTCGAGCCCTGGTCTGGGAAGATCCCACATGCCGCGGAGCAACTAGGCCCGTGAGCCACAACTACTGAGCCTGCGCGTCTGGAGCTTGTGCTCCTCAACAAGGCATGCCGCAACAGTGAGAGGCGCGCGCACCGCGATGAAGAGTGGCCCCCGCTCGCCACAACTAGAGAAAGCCCTCCGCACAGAAACGAAGACCCAACACAGCCAAAAATAAATAAATAAAAAAATTAAAAAAAAAAAAAAAAAAAA